>NW_026042501.1:0-222341 GCF_023856365.1 Brienomyrus brachyistius | reverse complement strand
CAATCCACAGCAACAACAGCTGTCAGCCTCCAGACACAGACACCTTTTCCACTATAAACAGGATAACTCAGCACACATAGATGTTAGGGACAAATACACGCATGTTTGGTCTCGTTTGAATAGGCATGAGACGAGGAGTATTATACTCTCAGATTTAAGGCAGTATAGCTTTTCCTAAGAGAAATACAGAAACTTCGGCTCAACCCACCAAACTGAGAGAGATTCTCTCATGGTAGAACAAGGGAATTACAACCACCCCCTAAAGTGATCTGATTGGCTGGGGACTTGAGAACCAAGGTCAGCAATGCCCCTAAAATTAACCATTGACCGAAATTAGTCAGTCTTCAGAAACATGCCATCACCTGGTCTGGATACTTAAGGAAGGGCTTCAGAAGTAGTCGGGGAGTCACTCTGTAATCAGAGCTCCCGCAGAGAACTGGGTGAAAGTCTATCTGTAGTCAGATACTTTCCACAGAACTTTGTTCACTCTCAGCTGAGGAATGTGATTGTTTAATATTGTATTTGTCCAAATGTATTTACAAGTATGTGTCCACATGTCAATAATTGTATATTGTAGTATTTTTAATAAATGTTGTTTCGATTACTTTATGACTGTCTGATTTGCTAACTTCTTCATAAACTTTCCAGATTGGACTTCTATCCTTATTAGGACTATGGTGGTAAATACTATCTTGCAGCCTCTGGGTTAAATCCCATTTATTTATCCGGGTCCCAAACTTGACTGCCCAAGTTAAGTTAGGTGGATACCAAAACTACACTCTGGAGTTCGCACACGCTGATGACAGGTACCGGTCTACCCTCTGAGGGGCGTACACACTATGTTCCTAGGCACCGGGCATAGTCCCTGAGACGCTCACATGGTAAGACAATGGGTGGCATCGGCGGAGGCCCAAAGTAAACCTCGTACAACCTTTTTATTTTTAACTGAGCAATTTTCTCTAGTGGAATTAAGCATAGATGCTAAATAATCCGTAATGCTATCAAGTTCAGCAGAATTCGACATTAGTTTGGTTGAAAACGATAGCTCAGGGAGGTTATCGATAAAGTTACTTGCTGTATTTGACGTGATTGTACGTTTGGCATATAGAAGCGAGTCGGGGGGGCTAATATTTTGAGCAAGGGAAATATTGAACGCAATAAGATGATGGTCAGAGATAATACTGGACTGAGGCAGTAGAGTTGAATACATGATATGAAGACAACTGGATCACAACTGGATCACGGGGGAATCATAAGCAGGGAAGAACACACAGGCAAACAGCAGCAGCAACATTAAAGGCAGGACTGAGAAGCACATTTATACAAGGCTAAGCAGGGAGCAAACTAGAGGCACCTGAAATGAGTAACACAAGGGCAGGAAGGAGAGGTAAAACAAACGCGGAACAGGCATGGCACGTTATACCACACTAGGGAGGAAACGGGAGGTTCAGGAGGGCAGGGTGTGGCAGGGATCCGTTTCAAAATTTAATTTTGGCTTGTACAAACCTTGGTAAAAGCTGCAAAAGATCGATCAACCACTTTCTGAGCTATTGTCTTAACAAACAAAGCATCTGTTGGGTGGCGGTGTCTGGGGAATACCATGTGTAATACACCTTGTGAAGATTTATATGTAAAACAAAATATTTTTTGATTCTATCACACATATAGAAATTATCCATCCATCCATTTTCCAAACCGCTTATCCTATTGGGTCGCGGGGGGTCCGGAGCCTATCCCAGAATCAATGGGCACGAGGCAGGGAACAACCCAGGATGGGGGGCCAGCCATCGCAGGGCACACTCACACACCATCCACTCACACACACACACCTACGGGCAATTCAGCAACTCCAATTAGCCCCAGCATGTTTTTGGACTGTGGGGGGAAACCGGAGTACCCAGAGGAAACCCCACAACGACATGGGGAGAACATGCAAACTCCACAGACATGTGACCCAGGCGGAGACACGAACCCGGGTCCCAGAGGTGTGAGGCGACAGTGCTAACCACTGCACCACCATGCCGCCCCTTATAGAAATTATTCTAGGTTTAAATAGTAATTTAGCTGAGTAACTAGGCTGAAATTCTAGATAGTTGCAATTTTAAGAATTATTACTATTATTCACAGCTTTTAAGCATGCAGTTGGATGACGGATGGATGGATATTCAGCCACCAGAAATGCCAATTGTTGTTAAGAGGATCAAAGTCTGCAAAGTAGTATGCAGGGTTTAAGGCCAGAACACAGCATACTCTCCGACAGAAAGCATAAAGTTCACTGGGGGAATTTCTGTGGCCACTGCCTGAACAGCATGTGTGGAGAATGTTTATGAGGGTCGAGCCATGCAGAGCTGCTGGCCCTGGCATGTAATGATGAATCACAAATCAGTTAAAAATCGGTGCAAATGCATGAAGATTTAAACCGGCTGATGTGGAAAATGAATCACTATTGTAGGAGTACTTCACAGTACTTTAACAGAAAAACTGGTGTAATATTACATTTGATTTCACAATGTGAGTTTGACGTCAGATGTCACTGCGTATCACGTCGACATCGTACGTCAGTTTTTGGTTTTGAGCGAACGCGAGATGATGAATGAATTTGAAACTGAGGACGGCACAGTGGTTAGTGCTGGCTTCGGTCCAGGGCCCTTTCTGTGTGGAGTTCGCATGCTCTCCCCGTTTTCGCCGGGGACTCCAGGTTCCTCCCACGGTCCAAAAGCATGCAGGATAGGTTGACTGGTGAGTCTAAATTGGCCCTGTAGTTGTGTGAGTGTGTGCGACCTGCGGTGTGTAGGTGACTGCCTGGGCTTGGTTCCTGTCTGCGCCCCTTGTTCCCGGGATAGGCTCCGGTCTCCCCCGCGATCCCAGTTGGGATTAAGTGGTTTCAGAAAATGGATGGATGGACGCACCGCCCGATCTTCAATTGGCGGTGTGGCAGCATATTAGCTTTCCGGTAATCACAAACGAGGAGGAAACAGCGAGAAAAGCACAGACAAGACATAAACTGCATGCAAACATTGTAATAGACTGATAACATACACAAACAGGTCCACTGGCACCACCGTGAGCTGAGTGAAGATTATTAAAAGGGCAAAGCACGCTAAAAGCTGCACATGCAAACCTTAGCTTATTTATTTGATTTATTTTTTTTTTATTTACTTATTTTGATTTGGGATTTTTTTCAACAGTATTTTATTCAAATTCAGTTGCACTGTTCACAACAGTGTCAACAGTTCAGAAAGATAAATATAAGAATATTTTTGAATATATTTGTCTGCAGCTCATTCTGCAAAAAATGAGAAAATTGAACTCAGAATCGTGAATCGTATCAAATGGTGAGTTGAATGTATCGTTACATCCCTAGTTCTTACAGTAGTACTATGGTATGGTGGAGCCACATGACAGGAAGGCAGTACATTGCGAAGTCTGTTAAGAACATCATTCGCACTGAACTGCCCTCCATTGACCAGCTGTACTTTAACTGCCACAGTAACAAGGTTCAGTCTATAATCCAGGACTCTGACCACCATCCACAAACACTGACTAGCAGATTCATGAACAGCTTCATTCGCCAAACAATTCAAACCTGCAGCTTTTGCATCCCCTGTAATAGTCATTTCCACGGCAGCTGCACTGTACAGCTGTTCCTGCACTTTATCCACCACTGACCACGTATCATCCAGTTTTGTCCTGCTTTGTATCGCACTGTTTCTGCACCATGTTGTCTTGTACTCCCTTGTGTTGTTATGCACCATCTGTGTTGTTCTGAGCAGTGCCATGATGCAATATTACAAAAAGATCTTGAGGAAATGCAGAGTTCTGGAGGAGATTCTCACAGATCATGGCATGTGTTTATACTGAAGAAACTGTACAAATTGCTAGACATAAAACACAGGACTGGCAACTGTGGTACGTTTTAACACCTTGATAAAAAACTTAAAATCCATAGTAAGTAGGACAACCTCATAGAACCTTTACTAGTCATTGTTCAGAAGATTAACACGGATTAAAAACCATTACTATGAAAGCACGCTAATCAGTTAAGTTGATTATGTGGAGAGAGAGAAAAAAAACTGTCTTTGAAAAAGATCAACCATAGAACGAAGCTGCAGCATTGACACCCCCTAGTGGTGATTTGAAGATAGTTCTGTCTGTAGCAGCTAAGCAGTAGATTTGGCGTCAGGTGCCATGACAAACTCAGTGCTGCTCGGTTTGAACGGCAGAAGCACAAAAATAAAGGGGGCATCTACTGCACGCCCCCCACCCTTGAAAATGGTACAAATTATCATGCAACAGTTTTCTTAAGTAAGTCTTTTTGGGCGTCTGCAGAAACCTCCACGATGCGATTGCCCTGATTAAGAAGTGCGCAGCGGATACAATTTGGGATGCATCGTTCATCCGATTTATTAATATATAATTATTAGTATGTCTATATTATTTTAGAAACGTTACTTGACGAATATTTTTCATTGAGATTGATTCCCCGTTTAAAATTTTGGTGACACTTCATATTTTTTAAGAGAGACAGACAATTTGACGCATGCAATTTGCAGAAATATGTTGTGCCGCTATAAAGTACACAGGCAGCATGACAAACATAAGTACTCACTGAAGCCACGACATACGCCCGGCTGGCCCCAGCGGTACCCCTAAGAAGAAGGCTTTTTTCACAACCCACGACCATCACGAGGGCAAAAAAAACTGAATAGCCTAGAATTTAGTTAATTACAAGGCACATATTTATTGGAGCAAGAGCTCTAACATAAAACTACCTTGTAATTATAAAGTATTATGGCTGTGAACAATGTACAAACAGGCACAGAAAGTAAAATACTCCAAAAATGCAAAGAACCTAAATATTTTTGTTTCCACCGATTCACTCTTGATGTGTTAGGAGTCACAGTTCAGTAGCCTATTCTTCAGTATCTGCATTTAAGACCACCAACTGCTCTTTCTCCTCCTTCGCTCGTCGGCTCAGAGTATTGGACTTGGTAAGTAATGTTGCCCTTTTGGTTCCAGCAGCACTCTCTGCTTCCTCTGCCATGTGCTCAGCATCCTTTTGTAAACTCTCACATACACTTTCCAGTGAGACTCTCTTCCTCTTGAGTTCCTCAAGTTTTCTTTTTTGCTTTTCGCTCATCTTTCACCTTTGGTCAGAGGCGCTTTGGTTGCTCCCCCACACACTCTGACATGGTCGCATATAAGCCTCTGTGCAACAACTGTTTCCTCTGATAAGTTGCAGGTCTCCACCTCTATTCGTTCCACTTCGGCTTGCCCATAGGACAGCAGCAGCAAGTTCTTGCAGAACATCCAGAGGTCAGGATAAGGCCCACTAACTTTTTGATGTAAAAAGACATCAACTTTGGATGGTGCTGAAGGAATGAAGGATATAAAATCCAAGCCTTTTGCCTCATTGTGCAGGTGATTATCAGACTGCTGGGATATTGCATCACCTGTAATTACATTAATTACAGTAGATTAGATGCAGATCAACAATGTCAATACACAGAATCACATGTAGAATAGGAAAGTGATTTATAACCCAATTTTCCTATGATACCATAAATGTGCAATCATTTTAATTTAATCTTGAGATATCTCTAGGCTCATCAAAGAAAATATAACTGGGCTGATGCTTCTTTTCAAACACCAAGAGTCGGTCTTCTAAATACTGCTAAAATCTACGTGTTAACACTATTCAGTTCAGGGACGGATTATGGGTTGTGTGGGCCCCTGGGTAAAACGTTCGCGAGGCCCCCCCCCCACCACCACCACCTGCACCACCACCACAACCACCACAAGTCAAGGGCCCTTGGCAGCCAAACACCCTCCCTATAGGGTCAGGGGACCTTGTAGGCAGAGGATCAAAGAATGTAGGCCCTCTAAAATAGACAAACGAAAATACATTGCTGATAAGCGTTGCAAATTGTTTTGGGCTTGGGGCCCACGGGCCCCCTGCACCCCAAGGGCCCCTGGGCAGCGGCCCCGCTAACCCGGTTTGTAATCCGTCCCTGATTCAGTTAGATGTGAAAAAAGAAAAGCATAATTTAAAAATAATATTCTGAACTATCCTATTCTTATCCTATGATTTACCAGCAGATATCCTGCCTGCCAACCGATTCTCCTGCGCAAACTTCTGCATGAGATTTCTCCTTTTCTGCTGGCAGTTATTGTCACGATCGGGTACGGGTGAAGCGGCGATCGTGCGGGCAAGCAGGCAAGCAGGAAGCAGGAATACGGGGCAAACGGGAGTTTAATACGAGGACAGGGACCGGGAAACAGCTCACGCTTACGAACATCAGACATTAATGACAGACAAAGCAAACTGGGGAGACCAGGACTTAAATACACAGAACAAGGCAGCAGGAAACAAGACACGACTGGGCAGGATCAGGAAATCACACGTGGGTAATTAGGGGGCGTGGCACACACGAGGAGCGGACGAGCCGGGCATGACAGAACCCCCCCCCAAAGGCGCGCTACACCGGGCGCGCCAAGGAAGGGGGCGACGGACGGGACGAGGCAGAACAGGACCTGGAAAACAAGAACAGAATTTACGCACGACGGGAAACAGGACCGAAGCACAAAACAAAGCCAGGGACAAGACGTGCGACAAGAGCTGACAAAGGGATGGGAAGGCAGACAGACAGATCAGGAAGGGAGAAACAGAGGGAACAGGCGGAACACAAGGAGCGGGAGTGACGGGAGGGAACGACGGGAAACCAGGAATGGAGAAAGGAGGAAAGACAGGAGGAGGAGCAAACAAAGGAGGGACCAGGGCAGGAGAGAAGGGAGAGAAGGCGGGGGAACAAAGGGGAGCCCGTGGGAGCCCCAGCGGGCGACGGGCGGCAGCCGGAGGGGCCGCAGGCGGCCGGGAGGCCGGAGCCGGAGGGGACCGAGAAGGGGCAGAGGAGACAGGGCGAGGGACCCGCGGAGGGGCCAGGGAGGGAGCAGGAGGGAGCACCAGGGAAGGGGACGAGGGAGCTGGAAGGGGCCAGGGCGAAGGCACGGAGGAGGGGGGAGCCGCAGCAGGCGGCGATGTCCGGGGGAGGGCCGGAGGTAGGGGCCCCGCAGGCGACCGACCAGGACCCGGAGAGGGGAGCGAGGCAGGGCGACGAGGCACCGGAGAGGGACCCGCAGGCGCCAACCGAGCCCCAGCGCAGGCGAGGCAGGGCGAGCCAGGGGGCAGGGCGGGCGGGACCCCAGCCCTGCGTCTGTGTCCCCTCCCTTTACGGGACACAGACCCCAGGTCGGGGTCGAATTCGCCGGGGTGAGAGAGACAAAGTCACTGGAGGAGAAGGGACAGGAGCTGGAGCTGCTGCAGGCGGAGGGGGCGCCTCTGGAGCGCGGTCAGGGACTGGAGCGCGGTCAGGGACTGGAGCGCGGTCAGCTGGCCCGGGAGCCGCTGGAGCGCGGTCAGGACTTGGAGCGCGGTCAGGGGGCGCCTGCCCTGGAGCTGCAGCAGGCGGCTGCAGTGGGGGCGCCTGCCCTGGAGCTGCAGCAGGCGGCTGCAGAGGGGGCGCCTGCCCTGGAGCTGCAGCAGGCGGCTGCAGAGGGGGCGCCTCTGCAGGAACTGGAGCGCGGTCAGGAACTGGAGCGCGGTCAGGAACTGGAGCGCGGTCAGGAACTGGAGCGCGGTCAGGAACTGGAGGTGGCTGCAGTGGGGGCGCCTGCCCGGGAGCTGCAGCACGGTCAGGAACTGGAGGTGGCTGCAGTGGGGGCGCCGGCCCGGGAGCTGCAGCAGGCGGCTGCAGAGGGGGCGCCTCTGCAGGAACTGGAGCGCGGTCAGGAACTGGAGCGCGGTCAGGAACAGGAGCTGGCTGCAGAGGGGGCGCCTGCCCGGGAGCTGCAGCAGGCGGCTGCAGAGGGGGCGCCTGCCCGGGAGCTGCAGCAGGCGGCTGCAGAGGGGGCGCCTGCCCGGGAGCTGCAGCAGGCGGCTGTAGAGGGGGCGCCTGCCCGGGAGCTGCAGCAGGCGGCTGCAGAGGGGGCGCCTCTGCAGGAACTGGAGCGCGGTCAGGAACTGGAACGCGGTCAGGAACAGGAACGCGGTCAGGAACAGGAGCTGGCTGCAGTGGGGGCGCCTGCCCTGGAGCTGCAGGTGGCTGCAGTGGGGGCGCCTGCCCTGGAGCTGCAGGTGGCTGCAGTGGGGGCGCCTGCCCTGGAGCTGCAGGTGGCTGCAGTGGGGGCGCCTGCCCTGAAGCTGCAGGTGGCTGCAGTGGGGGCGCCTGCCCTGGAGCTGCAGGTGGCTGCAGTGGGGGCAGCGAAGGCGGCTGCGCAGGCGGCGGCGGCTGCACGGGAGCGGGGTCCGCCGGCAATGGCGGCTGCACGGGAGCGGGGTCCGCCGGCAATGGCGGCTGCACGGGAGCGGGGTCCGCCGGCAATGGCGGCTGCACGGGAGCGGGGTCCGCCGGCAATGGCGGCTGCACGGGAGCGGGGTCCGCCGGCAATGGCGGCTGCACGGGAGCGGGGACTGCAGCCCTCTGGAGCAGTAAGAGCTGCCGCACGTCCTCTGCCATACTCACCAGCTCCTCGGGGTCGGAAGCGGGAGTAAATGCTGCAAAGCTCCTCTGGAGTCGCTCCGCTAGCCCCGCTACCTCCGGACTTACTGGAGGGACCAGTTCCCCCCAGATCCTCCAGAACAACCCCTGGAGGGCAAAGAACTGGGAGGCGCAGTTCACCGGCTTCCCTAAGTGAGGCGCGGGCAGCGCCTCCGGGGTGGTTACTGCAGGGGGAGAGAGCTGTGTGTCCGTGGGCGTTAACGGAGGGAGCTCCTCGGGACAGGCAATCGCCGGTCTCCTCCTCCTTCTCCGGCGCCCAGCGGCGGCGAGAGGTGGTGCGATGTCCTGAAAAACAGGCGGTGAAAGGATCGGCTCCGGGTAAGGGTAGAGGAAGGGCTCCTCGTCCTCATCCTCACTGGAGAGCCAGTACTTCCACACGGGATCGGGGTAGTGTGTGGTCAGCTTCCGGGCTGGAGGTAGAGCGGGTACTTCCCTCTCATTCTCCTCCGAAGTGATCCATAGCCGGGAGAGCGAACAGGCTCCCAGGCGGATCGTCTCCTCCGGTCCTCTCCTCCTTCTCCGGGGGCCTTTCCTTTTGTGGTCTGTCATTCTGTCACGATCGGGTACGGGTGAAGCGGCGATCGTGCGGGCAAGCAGGCAAGCAGGAAGCAGGAATACGGGGCAAACGGGAGTTTAATACGAGGACAGGGACCGGGAAACAGCTCACGCTTACGAACATCAGACATTAATGACAGACAAAGCAAACTGGGGAGACCAGGACTTAAATACACAGAACAAGGCAGCAGGAAACAAGACACGACTGGGCAGGATCAGGAAATCACACGTGGGTAATTAGGGGGCGTGGCACACACGAGGAGCGGACGAGCCGGGCATGACAGTTATCTGGCTGGTGTGCATTTTGTTTGGGTCCAAGCACGTCATCTCATGTACAATCGAGTACTTCAGAGGGCATTTATCCAAGGCCTTTTTGCACATTTTTGAGAGCACAATCTGGCAATTTTTTTTAATCTGAAGGACACCAAGGTCACTTCCACTGCCTTTGGCTCCTAACTGTCTCTGACAAAAAGATGGTTTGTCAAATTTCCAGAATCTTTCTGCACACTCAGCCCAAGGTTAACACTACCTCAGCTGTACATATCAAACCAGCTCAAACTCCATGTTATTCACATATTTTTTACTTCACAATTGTTTGATACATTTGTATGTAAAGATACCAGTGAATTCACAGAAGTCCCACCTTGATGACAGCCATTCCTATATCCACCTCCTTTGGACTGAGCCAGAGTTTTTGCCTGTACAACAGCTGTACATGTTGCTACACAACACTTAAACATTCTATTTCCTCAATGAACTATTTTTTTTGCAGCAAAAGCCATGAAGCAGCAATAAAATCTTTAAAATATGCTTACCAATAAATATGGTTCTCCCATTTAAACACATGTAAAGATAAACCATGGATATTTAAAAATCATGGGTTCGTTAATGAGTTTAAATGTTATTGAATGGCTTACCTTAAACTTCTCCAGTAAGTCTTCAGCGGTGGAGTGGCTCATGTACTGTGATCCCAGAACCAGGACTGCACTCGAGAGCCATTCTCATAATTCACCCAATACCTGACATGCACATCCAGTTGTTTTCTTTTGATGGTCCTGTTCATACTTACGTCAAACATGACAACGAAGCTCCCTTTTAATATATGGAGCGAGTCCAAATCGCGCAAGAAAAGCGGTTTTATCTTTACCACAAGTGACCCTGCGAGTCAGGGAACATCACCCTGGAGACGGTGTGAATGTCATCATTGGACGTATAGGAGTGATGTCGGCAAACCGTTTGCAAAGCCCATAGCACTTCTGCTTTCAGTGTGGGTTGAGGAGGATGTACTGAAGGCATTATTTGTCATGGGATCCGGAGACAATGCCAAAACGGGTGTAGGCCTATCTTTAGAGGTTGTACTTATCTCCACTGAATAAACATTTGAGGAAAATTTTTAGGTTAAAATCTGGGCTTATTCTATACTGAACAAAAATATAAACGCAACACTCTTGTTTCTGCTCCCATTTTTCATGAGATGGACTTAAAGACCTACAATTCATTCCAGATACACAATATTACCATTTCTCTCAAACATTTCTCACAAATCAGTCTAAATGTGTGATAGTGAGCACTTCTGCTTTGCTGAGATAATCCATCCCACCTCACAGGTGTGCCACATCAAGATGCTGATCTGACATCATGGGTAGTGCACAGGTGTACCTTATACTGCCCACAATAAAAGGCCACCCTGGAATGTGCAGTTTTTTGCTTTATTGGGGGTCTGGGGACTCAGAACCGGTCAGTATCTGGTGTGACCACCATTTGCCTCATGCAATGCAACACATCTTCTTCGCATAGAGTTTATCAGATTGTCAATTGTGGCCTGTGGAATGTTGGTCCACTCCTCTTCAATGGCTGTGCGAAGTTGTTGGATATTAGTGGGAACTGGTACACGCTGTCGTATACGCCGGTCAAGCACATCCCAAACATGCTCAACGGGTGACATGTCCGGTGAGTATGCTGGCCATGCAAGAACTGGGACATTTTCAGCTTCCAAGAACTGTGTACAGATCCTTGCAACATGGGGCCGTGCATTATCTGTCTGAGTGGCTGGTCTCAGACGATCTTGGAGGTGAACCTGCTGGATGTGGAGGTCCTGGGCTGGTGTGGTTACACGTGGTCTGCGGTTGTGAGGCCGGTTGGATGTACTGCCATATTCTCTGAAACGCCTTTGGAGACGGCTTATGGTTGAGAAATGAACATTCAATGCACGAGCAACAGATCTGGTTGACATTCCTGCTGTCAGCATGCCAATTGCACGCTCCCTCAATGCTTGTGGCATCTGTGGCATTTTGCTGTGAGACAAAACTGCACATTCCAGGGTGGCCTTTTATTGTGGGCAGTATAAGGTACACCTGTGCACTACCCATGATGTCAGATCAGCATCTTGATGTGGCACACCTGTGAGGTGGGATGGATTATCTCAGCAAAGCAGAAGTGCTCACTATCACACATTTAGACTGATTTGTGAGAAATGTTTGAGAGAAATGGTAATATTGTGTATCTGGAATGAATTGTAGATCTTTAAGTCCATCTCATGAAAAATGGGAGCAAAAACAAAAGTGTTGCGTTTATATTTTTGTTCAGTGTACATTGATTTACAGAATCAAATTTAAAAAACAAAGATACACTGATTTTATACAGATTACTAACTTTTGGGGATCACAATACAAATCTAAATATTTTAGACAAGTTACTTATCTGCTTATTGAATGGTGGGCGAAAAAAATATCTGTATAGTGTCCATTATCTAAAACCCCGCAATGACGTAGTTTGTGTTGTTCTTAAAATAATATTAACTTAAACGGTCAATCTGATTTTCTGGAGGAAAAATAATAGTTTTGATGAATCAACAGCTTGGGAAAATAGTCGCTAGATTAATTCAAAGAAAAATTGTCTGTAGTTGCACCTCAACAGTATAACCAGTGATAATACTATATAAATAAAATTAAAGTAATGGCACCAGCATAGACAGACACAGTAACAGTACAGAATGAGGTAACAGTGGCAGTGTGAGGAAATGTCAGCGTCACTGGCTGGTTAACAGCAATGGGGAGGAAACTTGTCTCTAAATCTGGAAATGCTTGTGCAGATGGATGGATGGAAGGTGAAAAGTGACAGTGCTGGGTGGCTAGAGTCTCTCAAGGTGCTGCTTGCTTTTCTGAGGCAGCACCTGAAGACGATGCCTTTGACCGCCAGAAGCTGTGTGCCCGAGGAACTGGAAGCTGTTGAAGCCTCTACAGCATCCTCTGCGATGTAGATAGGACTTTGGGGAGTCATCCGTTTGCGAAAGTCCAGGATCAACTCCTTGGTTTCTCTAGCGTTGAGGGTGATGTTGTTATACATGGTGAAGAGCTGGGCCTACAAATCCCAGCATTCAAGAGGTGAAAATACAGACTTAGAGGGAATTTGGGAAAAGTGAAAAAATCCTCTTTACTCGTGTCTGTATAAATCTCACCAAGCGTAACTTTGCAGATTAAAGACTGGCTGAGAGTGTAAATGTAAACGCTGATAAGGAGTCAGGAACAAAGTGCTCATGTAGTGCACACCTGGGTCCAGAGGGCCCTTGTTCAGATGGAAAACTGAACAGGCATCTTTTGTGCTAAATGACAGCCGGTGCTGCTCAAGATGATGGACACTATGGGGAAATAAAAAAAAAAAGAGTTTTGAATGAAAAGACACACAAGAGTAACAGTGCAGCCTTGGTCACGTCTCCCCAGCTCATGACTGGACCAGGCTCCACATTGACCCCAAAACTGGCTTTACACACAGGAAACTCACTGAAACTCAACACAACATTGTCCTGATCTTGCCTGGGGAGTTTCACCTGGTTACTGAGATGACCGGCAGCACAGACAGTCTTACCAGCAACAGATATGCTATTAAGGGGTGCGAAGCGTCTGCTGCCAGCACATGGCTTTATATCTGTCGGCTGCATTTGCGCTGCTCCTCCCTCCTATAAAGAGGACAGTTGAACAGCAGTGTGAAGAAAGGGCACAGAAGCAGAAGTCAGTGGAAAAAGCCCCATTACTAACCCTAAGCCCAACTTACTGCAAACAGCCCACTGTATTTCATATGTCTGCTTCATATTTTCCATTTAATTGCCATAATCTCTGGCAGTCAGTGACAAAAGTTATTTACCCTTAAACAGTACTGAGATTGAGTAGAGTGAGGTACTTAAGCGGTATTATGGAAGAATAAAAGCTGAGTCCCATGTCCAGGCGAGATGCGTAGCTGACAGGCTGATGAATGTTTCAAACTCTTACCTCCACCGTACTGACAGGAACGGCGAGCTGCTGTGGCATCATGGCATTAAACTTCTGTTTCTCCAGGGAAGAAAACAACCAAGACCAACCTTAATAATCCACACACTTTGAAGACTGACATAAATGGTAAATATGAGACGTAAATATCATCCAACACTACCAGGTACTCAGTGAATACTCAGTCATGCAGAAATATAATCTAAAGTTATAATTATGGGGACACGTGGCTGTCCACTGCAGGTGACAATGTCCTAAACTCTTTCATACTTAAAGAACACATACAGTTATTACTTTGTAAGGATGCATAAAACTCCAGTTCAGTAAATTTATGGAATATATACTGCAGCAACTACTTTATAGTCATTTATTAAGTAACTGACTTATTTCTTCCCTGCGGGAACTTGTAATTATGCTGAAATAAAAATGTAACTTAACAGCGTTAAAAAGAACTCAGGAAACCAGTCCAAAATGCTTTAGTTTGACATGTGATCAAAATTCAAACTAAATTTCATAGAGTAAACTAATACATGATAGCATCCATGCAAAAGATCAACGGCAGAACAGGGGCTCTTAAGGCAGACTGCATTAAAAAGGAATTAATCATCTCTCTCAATTTAAATTTGGGATAATAATTCTCTTCAGAAGCCTCCATAGAATAGTGCATCCATCCCCTCACTTATGTGTAGAGACGTATCCTAAGGCTCTGGCAACAACATTCAGGTCAACAGCATCAAAAATTTCACAGCTAGTTTTAAAACTTGTTTTTCACTTTACGTTACAGCAAGTTAGTTAATATTAAATTATTGCAACGTGCAGATTAATAGTCAGAAAAGGTTTTTGAAATTTACATAATGATAAATGAGAACTATATTTGATTACTAATTACTGTTGACTAATTTCCTGTCTGGACTTTTCCCCCTTCATTGTTAAAAGTCATTATATGTCTGGGTGCCAGTCAGTGGAAGCACACAGACACCTGGCCTATTCATTCAGCACCAGCCCATCAAGTAGAGAATTCAGCACCACGGACAGTGACCTGTGTTACTATGACATCAGGTCATTGGCTCTAAATATTTTTCTAGAAATAACTAAATGGCTCTATTGTAGAAATTTCCAGCCAGAGACTGGGTTCCTATATGAAGAGAATATTATTATTCAGACAAAGAAAATAAACTACAGAAAACTAGCTCTGCATGTCATCTCCCCTTTACTCCTTAAGCAGGGCACACGCACATCAACAAGTACCAATGCAGCAAATACAGATGAACAATTTCACAGCTTCAGAAGAAGTCAGATTTCTGTGTAATTCAGAGATTGTCAAAGACTTCTGATAGAACATTTTCTGCACTTGAGTCTAATTTCAAGATAAATTGCACCTGGGTCTATTAAAACAAGGTGATGCTGCCTGACCTACCAACCAAGGCTGGGGAGGAAACGTAGGAATACAAGGAAAGCAAGGAAGAAAAGCAGCCACCCTATCTCATGGTCACGGACACAAACATCAGGGAGTGTTATGAAGAAGACACCACACTTAGGACCATTGGTTTTACGCAGTGAATTACACCAGAGAGAGTTTTTACATTCTAGCTGTGTTATGTAACATTCCTCAGCCTTCAGCTTTTTTCCCCACACAATGCAGGACATGCAGGGGTGCCAAACAAAACAGTGGAGCTGCAGTGTAGCCAATTATTTCTTTCAGTAGTTTTAAGATGGTTTGTGAGGTTGTGTGTTAGAGATGGCGGTGAGCAACACTGAGGCATCTCAGGGAACCATGTTGCCCATATTAAAAAACATGCACGCATGCAACTCAGGCAATCCAGCATTTCTTATTTCAGTTACGTATGACACTGCATGTTGCGGTTTTACATGTTCACTACAAGTCAGTGGTTTTTTCCTTGTATGATTATGGCCACATTCACACCAAAAACACACTAGACATACTGTACAAGGCACTCAAGGGAAAAATTCTCAGAACACAAAGTGAATGTATCAACCGAAGAAGGATTTTTCCTTTTCGGAATATTCATTTTTTTCCATGTGGAACCACTGTCCATGATTCAATTGAGTGCATTCAAAGAATGATACATCAAAACTAATAGTGACAAAATATTCATTTAATATGCATTGTACATGAATGTAGGACTTAGATGTTGATGAATTTCTCATCAGTGAAGGGCATATACACTTAAGGGGTATTATGAAAAAAAAAGTTGAGAACCCAGAAGTAACTATCCGATTAAAGATGTAATCTGGTACATGTGCAGACCAGTGATGGATATGTAAATGATTCAAATTGCAAGGAGTTGGCATGTTTAATCACCAGACACAGGATGCCTCGTAGTCACATTAGACAGTGTTAACGGCACTTGACGGAGTTTGATAGGGTTGCATTGCGGGTTTACATGAAGCCAGGTGGTCATGTGCTGCAATTGCATGTGGGCCATGCGGATATCACAGTGGCCTGATATTGAAACCAATGGGCACGTGAGGCATCCACACACGTCGTGAAGTTTCTGGTCATCCAAGACAGACCACGCCAAGGAAGGATCGTCGGATTGTGCTCCAAGCATCACAGATCCCCATGACACCTGCGCCTGATATATGGACACAGCTACTGGACTCTCTACAACACCCTATATCATCGTGTCGCGATGACTGGCATCAGCTGGACTACGGGTTCACCGTCCCATGCATAGGCTGCCGTTCACAATAGCACAGAAACGGTTGCGTTTGGAGTGGTGTAGTCACTGGGAGGCATGGACTGATGGACTGATGACGACTGGCGTCCTACCATGTTCAGCGATACATCTCAGTTCTGCAGTACCACAGATGACCGTCATGTGCGTATGGTGGCGCTGCAGGGAGAGGAGCAATCCTGCCAATGCTGTGGAGTGACACACCACACTCTGACGGCACAGTGGTACACCAGTGACATCCTAGTAGTATCCGGGCCCAGGGGTGTGCTATACCCTACTGACATGGGACCAGCAGTGTGACCATACCGCCAACTCCGTGGTCCGTTTGATCTGATGATTATAATCATCGCGATACAGTCACATGCCCTTTCATCACATGCAGATTTCATTTTCACAACTTAGTCTGTTGCCCTTCACTTTTTTGCCACTGAGTTTGTGTTTTGACACTAAGTTGATGGGAATTGATTATTTAAGCGTCATCTAAAGAGCTTATATTAATTGGGTAAATTGCATAAGACTCACATGGTATTTTGAAAAGATTCCCATATGCGCTGATTAGCTGGGGTTGATCCAAGCAGCTGTGCACTTTTCTCCTGTAACATAAAAGTTTGCTTTTAGGACAGAAAACAAGGTTAAGACCATATTATGTAGTTTACATCTATCAAAATAAAACCAAAGTCACTGTTACCAAAAGAGTAACCATGTGTTATCAAATTTCCTAACATTTTGCTTCATCTTACTTTGGATGCCCATGGTTAGGAGAGAAGCAGAAATCTGCTCAATCATAAGAAAGACTTTTATTGCTACAGGGAGTGAGATCTTGTTGCAGGTGACAAGGCAGGATAGAGTGTGTTTAGAAAAATAATGAAGAGGGAATGTGAGTGTGAGCTATCGTGGCATCTGTGTATAACCCAATATGGCGGCATCCTTCTGAATGTAAATAACATAGCCGGCTTAATTAGCTTAATCAAGCGTAATTGAACTAAGGAAAATTTAGCAATATACTTTCCCTGCTTGGTGTGATAAATACAGCAGCAGCTGCTGGTGGACGGGCTACAAACAGACATCAAGAAGAAATCCCACCTCACAGCCATTTACTGTACCAAACCCCTTAATGTAACTTGTAAAGATGTAGGTATTGGCGTATTCACACATTCATTTGCAGTGTCCACTTCCTGTCCAGTAAATTTGGCAGGACGGAATTTGAATAACCTATAGGTCTGACTCATGTATGCGGCTGAAGGAGTAAAGATAGAATGGGTGAAGAATCCTGTTATACAGTCCTAGTAGACCGAGAACCACCTGATTGCTACTGTAGTTGGAATCAAGGGCTGAGCTGCATGGTGGCCTGGGGGACAATCATGAAAACACAGACCCACTGATATCCTCAAAACCCACAATCAAAAGGGGAGTCAGGCACGGTGGCCAACCACTTGGCCCGTTAAGCCACATGGTGGCCCGATGAGCAGGCAAACACACTATGGGCTAAGGGGTACAAGACAGAGGAGAGAATAGGATGGCCAGTGACATGTGAACAGGACAAGGCAGGGATGGATTCTGACATAGGTACCATACTACTTTGTTTAAATATGCCCAAGTGCATAGAATGTTTTAGTGCAAGTCTTAGACAATGGTATCTCTGAATGACACCGCAGTCTGACTCTTCCTGAAGGCCCTGAGAAGTTGTTTGTATGCACTTGCTGCCTTGACACTTGCTGATGTGCGTGTGCTCTGCTTGAGCAGTAAAGGGGAGATCACATGCAGAGATGATTTTCTGTAGCTTCTCAGTCCGAGTAAAAATAAAATCTTCTCGTTATATAGGAACCAAGTCTCTGGCTGGAAATTTCTACAACAGAGCCATTTAGTCATTTATAGAAATATACAGAGCCAATGAAGGAACCAGATGTCACAGCACAGTAACACAGGTCACTGTCCGTGGAACTGAATGAATAGGATAACCGGCCAATGTGTTTGTGTGCTTACACTGATTATATGTCAGGGGGGAAAATATTTATATCATTGTTGCGATGAACGTCATTCCAGCAAGTGGTTACGTCGTTCACGCAAGTGGTCATGCGTAACCAAAGTTTACTCACCTGTGTGCACCCGAGGGGAAGGCATTAACGGACGCACCTGCTCTTTATTTTGGATAAAGTCGGCAAAACGCATTGGTAGCGCGACAAGCAAAGGGTCAAATCTACACCAAGTGCTTCTGGAACTGTGCTGCGATTGTGTACTGAAAAGTAGACTCTGAACGGACAGCCGGTAAGACCATGAACCATGCGTGTTGGACTTTGTTGCAAATGTTATTTGTAGCAAGCACTACCTGTTGCGAGTGGGGTTTATTTCTTAATGGGGTGCGCTAATGAGGCATTGAGGCGCTGGTGCTGGCTTGTAACATTATATGAGTTGTGGTATTTGACTGTATTAGGAATAAATGGTGTGCTGTAAGTGTCTTAATGACAATATGTGGAATGCTGTTTTATTGATTCAGATGTTTGCATTAATGCGGTTTAAAAGGGGGGGTTCTATTTTTAGTTTATCTAAAAGTTAAATATTAAATTGCTAAAAAGAAAAAAAAAAAGTATTAAGGGTGAACTTTCCTTTTAATAATTCATATGGGCAGAAGTGTTAAACCTATTGTTCGATTGTCTAATTGGTTAGCTTTTCATTGCAATTTATTGCGTTGAGTAACTCATTTATGTGTTTCCCCAGTGGTTTGATCTTAAACTTTGATGTTTGGAGGAATTTTATTCAGAACAAGTTATGTATAATTGTGTGGAAATTTGAAGCTGAGATTGGTCATTCATTGTATATTTTGTGTGTATGTATATATATATATATATATATATATATATATATATATATATATATATATATATATATATATATATATATATGCATTTAAAGTAAAATTTTGTGTTTGCTCATAAGATAGATTGGTGAAAGTTGGTGTTTTGTGGTTTAAGGTTTTTCACCTGTAAATGCCTGGCTTGAGGAAAGCGAAGATAAAATAAAAAGGGATAAAGAGTCCAAAAAGAAGGCCTGGTTATTCTGAGTGAAATCCAGTTATATGTTCAGTTTTGGTACATCTCTATCAAGTGAGGGGTAAAGCACAGTAAGAATTGTGATCACTTGACAATCATTGAGGGGAAAAATGTAAAAATATATACAGTAAGGACAATATAATCGTAATTTAATGTATCCCTTCTGCTCTTTAAAAAGCACAATGTCTGACTGACAAATATGTCTATTATTAGCACATTTTAATAATTTAATTAATATTAAGCAGTACACCTATTTCCTGTAATCACTCTGCGTTAAAGCAATTTTTAAAACTAGCTGTGAACTGGATGCTGTTCTGACTGTTGTTGCCATGGTGCCTTATTTACTTTCAAATCGCATTGTCCACAACCTGATCAAAGGACCAAACTTTAAAATCAGTGCAGGGTAGTGTCGCAAGTAGTGATGCTTAGGCTTTAACCTATGTCCTGGAAAGAAAGAAAATCTACAAGCAAGATATTCTTGGATAAGAACGTCAAGGTATGCAACCTCTGGCAATAAAATTTTCTGTGCACAAATCAGCTCCACAATGTCTTTTAGCTGAAGGGTCAACTGCCAATCATCATCTGTGGGCTCTTTCACCTTGTCACACATGATCACAGGAAGAAGTCTTAGAAAATTCCAGTTCTGAACAGCCTGACCATAAAGCTTTACTCCATTGGAGTTTACTGCACATGGCTTACTCAACACATCAGAGCCACTGTACTTAAATTTCTTAATGCGTCTATTCAGAATTGAATAAGTGAACCACTTTTTTTGCTTGATGAAGTACTTCAGGTAAAGGGCTAAATCATAGGAAAGGATACCCTCAAAAATGTCATGGCCTAAACAAGGTGGCAGGCCAGGCATACAAACATCGAAGTAATTCAATGAATTAAAACTCAGATATTATACCTTCAACGTTTTGTTGTTCCTCAGACTGTAAAATGCATTTGGATCTGTTTGAAAATCTGTTCGGGTTGTCCGGCAATACCTGCAGAAATATTCAGAAAAACTAAAATTTTCTGTAAATCCACCGATATTATGAGACCCCAAATTGTCCCCTGCAATGCACAAAACAGTCCCTTTAACTTTTTCCTCTGCCACCGTTATTCCATTGTCTTCCAGGTCTTTTAAGTCTGCAATGAGCCTTGAGAAAACTTTGTCATGGCCAAAGTGTTTGAAGTCTTTTTCCTGACACAGCATTACAAGTGACATGTGGTCTGTACTTGATGAGGTGGTAAATTAGCCAGAGACAAATATACAGCTACTACTTTGTGCTGCTTTTTGCTGAACCTAATGGGTTCACCGCCTCAAAAGAATCTTGATATAGAATTAGTTTTAGACATGATGGGTTTTGAGAAAAGAACTCATTGTTTTTATATACCTGACCATCACTGACATCACAAAGCACATCAGTGTATGGTACGTATGTACCCTGTGCAGCACAATTCTGCCATAAGTCTGACTCCAGTAAATGTCTCAAAGTGTCTTTCAATGGAACATAGTAGGCAAACCTCTGTGACCTTGTTTCATCCCTTCCTAAGTACAACTTTACAGGTTCTGTGTATCTAAACATCTGTTTAAAAGCCCTAGTTCTTGAAAAATTGGTTCTCATTGGTCCTTCATGACTAATGGTGAAAAGGTCAGATTCCTTCACAACATCACATATACTACCAATAACCTCATCTGTTAATTCAGTTAAGTCACTTTTCAGGAATGCACTTAATTTATTCAAAGTATATGTCTGTCCTAGTTCATGTATGCTTAGCATCTCTTCAATAATATTTTGTATAGTTGATGCTGGCAGAAGAAACTGCCCATGTAATTTCAAGTAGAAAAGAGAAATATTTCTAAGAAAAAGGTCACTGAAATTTTCTGTAAGATGGACTTCACCTTCATCAGTCTCACTAAATCTCTCTGTAGGGCCTGTAACTAACGGTTCAGTTTCAAGAAACTGAGAAACTGTCTCCTTATTAAGATCTCTTATACTGTCCACAGAACATTGTCTGTGTTTCCTGGACATGTAGGCTGTAAACGACGATCTCACAGTGAACGTATGGTCGCATCCTGTCACCGGACATGTCACAACACGTCCTTCGGCTATATGTTCCTTTAAGTGAGCTGTTAGTGATCTGACATCGCGACATTGGCGCTGGCACATAGACATATTACACGTAAACACCGTAAGGGCATTTGTAGTATCAATATATGAATCTGTGTTATGTTTACGGTAAAAATGAGCCTTAAATTCCCCATATGAACGAAACGTATTGTGGCAATCTGTAGCGCCACACTTGAACACGCATCGTGGTTCATGACGGTGAAGTTTGACATGTAAAACATGTTCCCTAAGGGTTTGCACTGATGTTCCACAGAAATAACAACTAAACATTGTAACTGCGTGAACAAACACGCACTCTATTGCTGTTTTAAACACCTAAATGCTGTTTCACATCCCGCTTGCAAATCTAAGTTTTACATGTGCTGCCAAGATACGTTCATGCGCCGTCAACACGGTACATGCTACTCGTGTTTAAAACCACACACTGCTTAACACTGCTTAAAACGATTTAATTTAACTTACCAATTTGCCCAGACACATTTATTTTATTTTATATTCCCACTAGTTTGTAGATTTTTTTTAAATGTTATGTTTGTTATTGGGTGCTTTCCACTTCATGTACCCACATACAGCGCTGGCTTAAAGCAATACATTCTGGTCCTGACGCAATGCATTGTGGTTAGATTTTTATCGTCCGCTGCATTATGTCACCATGTCACGTCGTACAAAAACCTCGCGAGAGCAAGACAGATCATCCTGCACCTCTTAAGTGTTATGTAGTTTTGCCTGAAACGCAAAAATAAAACAAAGCAATTAAAGCCGATCAGTGGCTCAAATTCTGCTGTAGCGATTGAAGAACTTTTGTCGGAAGTTGGATTCGAACCCACGCCTTACTTCGGAGAACAGAATACCCCTTACTTTGAAAGGCCATTTTCGCTGCGCAGGAGGCTTTAGACCGCTCGGCCATGGGGCAGTTTCCAGTTGAACCCTAAGGAGTAGGTTAAGTCCAGCCTTGGCTTCCAAGCTGACGTTTTTCTACATATGTGCTTGTGTATCATGGACAGTAAGAGGGGGCAGGCAAGGAGAGAATTTCTCTCTTTGGGGATCAATAGAGTGTTGTTATTATAACGTCTAAAACGTATGATGGTCTGTCGATAAATCAATAACAATATCAATGAAGTCAATGTTTATCTAAAGGAATCAGAATTCAGGAAAAGCCAGGGGCCGGACCGAGTGTAGGGGGCGTGGCCAGAGACAGCCTGCTGACTGTTCCAAATCATGGGTGCATGTTACAAGTCCGGAACATATTTTAACTTAGTACTAACTTAGCATCATATTTGATCTGATTCGACTGAATATCCCAGGTTTCCATCTCTCATGCATCTGGTGTGACGTGTTTTCAGACTCTCAGGCTGGCGCAAAGAAATCTTACGGGAATTGAACGTCTCACTCCGGTCAGCTGACCAAAGTTGGTAACCTTGGTATTGTGTGTAGGAGATTCGGTATAACTATAATTTCGTTCTCCATTTACATGCCCGTAGTGTCTTTAACCGGCTGCACAAACTGGATCCGCCTCCATTACGACACAACTTTGCCCTTATTGGCTTAAGAATTTAGTCACATACATGACGTATATCTGCTATTTCTCCCGAGAAGCAGGTAAAGCAGTGGTAACTGCTTTGTAGTTAATTTACCTGGTAAAATTAAGTTTAAATAAATGATATAAATACTGTAATAGTACTCGTGAGCTTTGTTTATTTGTTATTAGTTATTGTAATGTTGCACTGCTTTATTTGTTTAATCGTCTAGTCTGTGGAGACATTCAAGTTAATCAAATAAGAATTGCACTGTACACTGTACATGACCATAAAAACTTTGTATCCTTGAAATAAATGTTTTTGATCTTTTCCTTGGCAGTTATCTTTTTACACAGGGCCTCTATGTACACGATAGTTTTTTTTTTCACGACTAACAGTATGGATCAGGAGTTGGTTATTGTAAAAGAAGTAATGTGCATGCAGGTGATATTTGTATAGATTTATCCACACCCTTGTAGCAGTGCTGCCATTGCAGTCAGATCTCGCAAACTAGGAGTATTAGTTGTCTTTATTTCTCTTTATTTCTTGACGCCAACCCTCTCCATTAATCCGGGCTTGGGACTGGCACCTACCTGAGCTGGCTTGCTCCCTTAAGTGGCTGGGTTAGGCTAAACTATATATATATATTTACCAAGACTACAATAAAACATCTCGAAATGTGTAGTCTAGCAAAACGCAGTTTAAAGAAGGTAGCCTACCTGGCGAAATTGCAAACAAATTAAGGGCGTTAGGCAGCCTTTCCAAACCGCTTATCCTACTGGATCGCGGGGGGTCTGGAGCCTATCCCGGAAGCAATGGGCACGAGACAGGGAACAACCCAGGATGGCGGGCCAGCCCATCGCAGGGCACACTCACACACTATTCACTCACGCATACACTCCTATGGGCAATTTAGCAACTCCAATTAGCCTCAGCATGTTTTTGGACTGTGGGGGAAACCAGAGTACCCGGAGGAAACCCCACGATGACATGGGTAGAACATGCAAACTCCACACACATGTGACCCAGGTGGAGACTCGAACCCGGGCCCTAGAGGTGTGAGGCAACAGTGCTAACCACTGCACCACCATGCTGCCCCCTAAATGGAAAACCATTAAATACAAAAGGAAAACAAAAGTGCTGTAAGACTGTATACTTATGTGTATGTTAGTAAAGGCTGTAGCTGACACAACGGACCCCACTAATTAGAAAGGGGTAATTGTACACATGTGGCATCCAGTATGTTCTTCTATAACAGTTTTTTAAAAAAAAAAAAAACTCACATTACACAAATTGGCACTATCAAAACGAGGATTATGGGGAAAATGGGGACTGTGATGGAGATTACATACACGTAGGCATGGTATTTAGTTTTTTTTAATCTGGTCACCTTCCAGAGTAATTGTAAACTAAAACCATCTTCACCCTATTTGATTCTTTATAAATGGACAATCAGTCGTGCAGTAAATGGGGGTATAGAGAGACACAGAGCTTGTCTAACAAGAAACCCTGGGAAGCTAACATTAATAGGGTGGGTATGGATAGCAAAACCATTGATACAGATTACAGATTTATATCTCACCTGAACCCTGGCGGGCTCCGTGCCAATAGGGGTTGGGATTAGGGTTAGTTAACTTAAGTAGTAATATTGATGTGTATATTCTCCTATTCTCCAGTCAGTGAATCGTGAAACGTAATGTTAATATGTTTCTATACCTATATGTTCTGCTTAAAAACCCATAAAGGCAAGCACAGTGTTTAGACATTCTGTTACTTAGACTAGTAAACACTAAGATCCTTCAGCTTTCAATTAACCTGACACAACAGTCTAAACAACAAATGTGTGCCATGTCATTTGTCATCTTTACATCTTGTATCCTTTATATGGTAATTGGATTTTCAAGGTGGAATTGCAGGTCGATCATTTTAAGGATCTAGATGTAAACCTCCCTGGTGTTGCTTTAATATTTTTTTTGCACAATTTGCTTCACACACTTCCTCCAGCAGAGAAGCTTACAATACTACACCCCACCAAATGACTGGATGATGCCTTTTTATTTAAGGTCTGGCTGTGAGCCTCGATTACCGATACACTATCTTCAGGCTCCTGCCGGGATCAGTCAGTATGGTGGACCTTTGGAGGAATGGGTACAAAACCATCAGGAAAGTTTGCAGGTGCTTCAAGAGTATGTGAAGGCTTAGTTGGAGGAACAAGCCACACCACGAAATCGGAAACACAATGAGTTGGTTAATGATTAGGGGTTTGATGAAGGTCAGCTGGTGTGTTTGCGGAACCATGTTCGAGGTAAAATACAGGATCATTGGGATGCCTGTTTGTATATGGTAGTTCGGTGTCCCCAAGATCAGGGTGCAGTTTACTCTGCAACTCCAATGGAGGGGGACGGGGTTGTCCGTCAAGTTCACCGAACAGAGTTGCGTCCAGTACCACAGGGGGTTGTTATGTCAGGGGAAGATGTTCTGGTAATGTCTCCTGAGTCTCGGTTGCCCACAGGGGCAACAGAAATGGAATCGGATGAGGACTCTGTGATTTTACGGGGACAGGGCTGGTGGGAGGGGTCGCAATAGAGCATCCACAAGTAGGCCTCGTATAATGGAGGAGGTTATGTCCCCCCCGAGGTGTAGAGACCAGTTAAACGTTCGGTGAGGTCCACCACTGGTCATCATACCAACCCTTATAAGTTACCACGGTCAGTGAATGATCGTTCGGTTGGGGAGGAAGACCAGTGGTTTGGGGATAGAATTCTTAGCTGTGATCGTTGGGTCATCAATTTCATTTTGGGGGATGGATTGTAGCCAGGCAATTATAGGCAGGTATAGGAACTGCAGTTCGGACTGGAGGCATAGCCGGGGCGAGATGGCTGTGCATGTTCCGATGGTAGGGCATATTGGCAAAGGAGCAGGCACGGGAAAGACAGGCAGGGTCCTGATAGATTTGGTGGAGCATCGGCGGGCATATTGAATTTGCAGTGTAGCAGACTTTCTGTTTGCTTGTTTCAGGGGTGAACAATCTTATCCGCAAAGGGCCGGTGTGTATGCAGGTTTTCGCTGCAACTCCCTAATTAGATTTCTAATTAGAGGACTGATTAGCTGAAGAGTCCTCATACCTGGTTTTGAAGAGCTGACCTAAAGGTTACCCCAAAAACCTGTTTTTTTTTTGTTTGAATGGGGCAGTGAGTCATGGGGTAAACTACTGTTCTTTAGGGGTTTTCAAGGTGGAATTACGGGTCGATAATTTTAAGGATCAGGTTGTAAACCTCCCTGGTGTTGCTTTAATATGTTTTATCTGAGGTTGTATCGTGTATTATCAAGCCAGCCGGCTTAGTGGCCTCGGGAGCGGGGTTTAGTGGGAGCAGCTGGCTAGTTTTATTTTCTTTTTTGTTTGTGTCTTTTTCTTTGTTGTATGTATATTTTGGGTTCATTATTAGGCAGGCTGGGCCTTTTGGCACCTGTAGTCTGGGTGCTGGATTGCCCATAGGGGTCTTTTTTATTGCTGTGATTTGCTGTGTCATTCACTAGTGTGATTTGTGCTGGATGTGTTTTTAAGGTTGTGCTGTGGCGTGTACCTGAGCAAACTTTGGGCAACCTGTTCTCTTGTTGGCTTTATTGACAAAGGGTGGATTAGTCTAATTACGGCCTGCTACAAATAGCTGCATATAACGTATAAAAAAAATCACCTTATGGGTGCTCCGTAGGGTAGCAAGATCTTGAGTTTTTTTACAGTACTCGGGTACGTTTTAAAATTTTCGACCAATCAGCAAACATTATTCTGACAGCATAGCTGGGAAACCAATGAAAAGTGAGTGCAACGTTCTAGAACTTGACTTCGGGTTGACGCTCCCTATAAAAGAGCTGGGTACTGCTTCAAGGCGTTCAGTTGGCGCTACCTCCTGATAGAGTAGCACTGTACGGCTCTTGTTCCGTAAAACAACATCAAAAGGATGAAAAAAAAAACAATATTTAAAGAAGACGAAAAAAATCAATTTTTAAAGAAGACGAAAAAAACATCGTCTAAAAAAATAAGCCAAAAAAATAATATCCGAAGAAGGAAAAACATGCAAAGTAAAAAAAACAAACAAAAATAAAAAACAATATCCAAAGAAGAAGGAAAAAAACATCCAAAGGGAGAAAAGAAGAACTGAAGGGCAAACGAGGTAGGAGGAAATACAAATTTCGTTTCAGCACCGTTGGAGTGCCAAGCCGTGAAAAGCATTTGGCCAGAAGACAAGGTAAGTGTTGTACCTGTTATTTTAAAACAGCGCTTTTCAAAATGCTGCTTTATAATCGTTTGAGATCGTTAGCCAGTGTGACAGCTGAAGGCTTTTTGAGTTTACCAACATAAAGTTTTATTTCTGTATTAGGACATTGTCAGGAACAATGATGTGTTCATCGCTATGATGTGGTCAAAAAGCGATGCATTGAATCTTAGAAACATTTGTGATTTTTCAAACGATGCTTTTCCTTTTATTTAATCAGTAAAATTTCCATCGGTTTTATATAGTGCCCCTTGAAATATGTCTTTAGCTCATTTTCCGGGCATTTTACTAGAATGCATCCTGAGAAATACACAAGCTCTGCTGCATTTCCGTGCCTCGATGTTTAGTGCCGAGTATAATTGTTGCAGTTGCCTTTTATATATTCCATGAGACCTGTTGGTACCAAGAGAAGTGTGAGACTGTCAGGGTGAATTTATCATACAATCGCACGCATAAATACCTGAGGGTTGCCAGTCCTTTTGCGTTGTTACAGGAGGACTAGAGCTGACGAGTGTGTTTCTACACACTATCAAGGGCATTGTAGTACAGTTTTCTCAGGTGGGAGAATGCTGCCGATCTCCTATTTGACAATACAGCCCTTGATATATTAGAATATTACAGAACTAGAAGCCTTTTGCAAGGAAGAATGTGAGAAAATCCCAAGTACAAGAACTGAAAGCCTTTCAGCTGGCTATAAGAAGCGCTTGTAAGCTGTGATATCTGGCAGAGGAGGTGTTACTAAGTACTGATTACGTAGGGTGCCCAAACTTTTGCAGAGTGCCATAATAATGTTTTTATTTTGTAATTTTGTTCAATTTATGGCATAAAAAGTAACTATTCATCAATGTTTGCTGAAAATATTGTGTATTTTCCCCCCAGTTCCTAAAGAGACTGTATTAACTGATATTGTTGCTTTTGTAATTGAAAAGATGTTATTTGTCAAGGGGTGCCAAACCTTTGCATAAGACTGTACACAGTGTGTGTATGTGTTTATGTGAGTGTGTGTCTGTGTGTGTGTTTATATATATATATATGTGTGTGTGTGTGTATATATTTCTGTATATGCATGTGTATATATATATTTATATATAGTTCACACACATTCAAACTTATTTGAATACACATTCAAAATAATTTTTATTATTATTATTTTCGTTTTTTTTTTTTTTTGTGTTTTAAAATGTTTTATTTTTGCAATGGAAATAAAAATAAAGCAGTTCTCCATAAAGGAGGGATGGTGGATGGAATATATATATACATATATATAAAATAATTGTCACACAACCTGGGTGACATGCCTTGCCTGCTCACCCAGTTTTAGTGCACCTTAGTTATTCATAATGACCATCTAGTCTCGATACACCCATGAATATATATGTATATATATATATATATATATATATATATAGTTTTTCTGTTTTTTTTTTGCAATAGACAATAAAAATAACGCAGTTCTCCGTAAAGGAGGGATGGTGGATGGAATATATATATACATATATATATATAAAATAATTGTCACACAACCTGGGTGACATGCCTTGCCTGCTCACCCAATTTTAGTGCACCTTAGTTATCCATACTGACCATCTAGTCTCGACACACCCATATATATATATATATATATATGTATATATATATAGATATTTTTTCTTTTTCTTGTGTTTTTTTTTTCGCAATGGATATTAATAATAAAGCAGTCCTCCGTAAAGGAGGGGTGGTGGAGGGAATATATATATACATTTATATAAAATAATTGTCACACAACTGGGGTGACATGCCTTGCCTGCTCACCCAATTTTAGTGCACCTTAGTTATCCATAATGACCATCTAGTCTCGATACACCCATAAATATATATGTATATATATATATATATATATATAGTTTTTTTTTTTTTTTGCAATAGACAATAAAAATAACGCAGTTCTCCATAAAGGAGGGATGGTGGATGGAATATATATATACATATATATAAAATAATTAATGTCACACAACCTGGGTGACATGCCTTGCCTGCTCACCCAATTTGAATGCACCTTAGTTATCCATAATGACCATCTAGTCTCGATACACCCATAAATATATATGTATATATATAGTTTTTTTTTTTCGCAATGGACAATAAAAATAACGCAGTTCTCCGTAAAGGAGGGATGGTGGATGGAATATATATATACATACATATAAAATAATTGTCACACAACCGGGGTGACATGCCTTGCCTGCTCACCCAATTTTAGTGCACCTTAGTTATTCATAATGACCATCTAGTCTCGATACACCCATAAATATATATGTATATATGTATTGTTTTTTTTTTTTTTTTTTTGCAATAGACAATAAAAATAACGCAGTTCTCCATAAAAGAGGGATGGTGGATGGAATATATATATACATATATATAAAATAATTGTCACACAACCTGGGTGACATGCCTTGCCTGCTCACCCAATTTTAGTGCACCTTAGTTATCCATAATGACCATCTAGTCTCGATACACCCATATATATATATATATATATATATATATATATATATATATATATATATATATATATATATATATATATATATATATATATATATATATAGTTTTTTTTTCTTCGTAATGGACAATAAAAATAACGCAGTTCTCCGTAAAGGAGGGATGGTGGATGGAATATATATATACATATATATAAAATAATTGTCACACAACCTGGGTGACATGCCTTGCCTGCTCACCCAATTTTAGTGCACCTTAGTTATCCATACTGACCATCTAGTCTCGACACACCCATATACACACCCGAAGCTCTGATCTCAGATCAGTTCCATGCCTCCAGAATCTAATGTTACCCTCAAGGAAGAAGGGAAGCTATGATGAGTAAAAAAAAGGTTATTAGAGTGTCCTGTCAGCGTTGGGCTTCTTCGGCCTCCGCCATTGATTTTTCGGTTTCAGGATGGAAAGTACAAGGTGGCTCTGTGTTGATGAATAATCCAGGAAAAAAATGCCACAAAGGCATGGAGTCACACCAGTGGAGTCTTATCCTTGCAATAAAGACCCCTGTATGACCTTTGCTGAATATTTCCAGTTTAGTGGAGCTGATCTGTGAGTAATGCAGTTATGCAGCAGTTTCTGATGGTTTCCGGTTTTGCAGGTGGTGTCCTTTTCAGCTTGGAGGAGGGAGCCTCCTTCTGGAACCAGATGTTGACCTGGAGAATCGTGAGTGACGTTTCCGATTAGCATACCTGATCTCCTTGCCCCGCCACGGGGCTCTGGTGAAATGTAACTATTCAGTGACCCGTATCTTTCAGTTCTTCGCTTCCATGATCTCGACCTTCACCTTGAACTTCTTCATGAGTATCTACCACAACAAGCCGGGAGATTTTAGTAACCCAGGTCTCATCAACTTTGGACGCTTTGACAACGATGTAAGTTTCCCATTTCTGTCGGTGTTGTGATGTAGATTGTCCTTTTTAAAAGTCTGTAGATGGAATCTTGAAAATCAAAATATTGGGCATCGGTAATTGATCTGGTTGTCTTGGCCAATGGTATGCTGTCCGCAAGTCAAGTAGCTCTTGGGAGATGTCGGCCGTTACCCTCTGACATTGGTTTCCTGCCTCCCGTTAGTCAGTGGGGAAAATGTGATGTTTATGGATGTCTGGACAACTTAGAGTGGAGAGCATTTTATAATCATTACCTCGTTTGGGAAAGGCGAAAGAAGACGGTATAATTTTGACCAAAATCCAGAATGAGACCAAGTTCACACTGTTCCCGAACATGTTTTGGTCTTTCCTGTCCGTGCCGTTCAAGAAGGGGCTGATCTGTGAACTTTATGGGGAAACAAGGGTGAGAGAGAAAAGGATGAGCTGTTATTTCCAGAAAGGGCTCGACTCGGTACCCTGTCACATGAGCAGTGATGTATTTTTACCTGCCTTCTGGTCACATGGGTTGGAAAGGAAACCATGAAACGTTTGTTGGGGGACTTGGACACAGCCCCCACCCCGCAGCGCATGACTTTCCTGGGAGGCCCCCTGGGCTGGAAATATAGTCATCACCTCGGTGGACATGAGTACCGCGCTGTTTTAGTTGGGCCTCCTGGTTTAGGTAGGCATGTTAGCCATGGTTGTGGATGTTTCTCGTTACAAGAGAGGCACCTGTAGCAGTTTACATGGTATGCAGATACGGTTGTTTATTTTATTTTTTTTAAACGCAGCAGAATTTTTCCCGCCTTCGGTGCCTGAAGTTTTTGAAACGTTTGCCCCGGATGCCCACTGTATGCTTCCTGTAGGATCACAACACGTTCACCATTTTTTTAAAAATTATACACTACTGTGCAAAAGTCTTAGGCAGGCAAAGAAAATGATATTTAGATTATCCTCGTGTTGGTGTAAAACTATGATATTATGCCTGTGAAAGTGTGTCAACTTCGCCATTTCAGAACCTCTGCTAAAATCATCCTAGTATTTGCAGCGACCGTCCAATGCAGCCATGTGTTTTTTTTGACTTGGCCACCAGCACACCTCATACAGCTAGTCAGTCTCTCACTGACTTTTTAAGCCAGTATATTTAACTTTTTTTAATTCAGCTGTTGGTGAAATTTAACAAAATCATGGAACGGCTGAGGTGCCCCTGAGGAGAAGTTTGGGAACTGAAGCGGTGTTCATCTAGCCATCCAACTAGATATCAGTAACTTTTTAGAAAATAGAAGAAATTACTCTATATATATATATATATATATATATATATATATATATATATATATATATATATATATATATATATATATATATATATATATATATAAAATAAAATTAAATAAAAAAAAAAGAGGCAAACAAGAGGTGCCCCCATGTGTGTAGTCCTGTAGGGTGTGATGTTGTCATTTGCATGTTTGACTGGAGGATTCTGGGTATTGATTTTTTTTTCTTTTTTTTTACCCCCCCCCCCTCAGAGCACGGAGTACTACCTGTATGAGATTCCTCTGTTTATCGTCATGGGAGCCTTCGGTGAGAGAGAGAGAGAGAGAGGGAGCGTCTTATTGTGGAAACCCAAACCTTGCTCTTTTACATCTTAACGGACTGGTTCTGTTTCTGGTTTTCTCATGCCGGGCCCATGTCTCTTTCCCCCCCGCAGGTGGATTGCTGGGAGCACTGTTCAACGTCCTGAACTACTGGCTCACCATCCTCAGGATCAGGTGTGCCTGTGTGCGTGTGCCTGTGTGCGTGTGTGTGCCTGTGTGTGTGTGTGTGTGTGCGTACTTCTGTGCGCATGTGTGCCTGTGTGTGTGTGTGTGTGTGCGTACCTCTGCCTGTGTGTGTGCACGTAAGTGAGGCCTGTTTGGTTTTTACTGTGTCACGCCTGTCTGAAACTTAGGCATCTTAACACTTGAAATTAAATAATTAAATAAATATATCCCGAGACTGTGGGGCTGACCTTGAAACTGCCCCACACTGGTTTGATGCAAATGAAAGTTGTCCCACAACAAAATCATTAGCTGAGCCACCATGCCCCCCCCCCCCCCCCCCCCCCCCCATCCCCAGGTATATCCACCGGCCCTGCCTGCAGGTGATCGAGGCCATACTGGTTGCTGCCGTGACGGCCACTGTGTTCTTCACTATGATCTACTTCTCCAACGACTGCCAGCCCCTGGGGGAGGATCAGCTGGAGGAATACCCCTTGCAGGTAAGGCAGCTGGAGGTGGGCTCTCTGTGATTTCATTGGCTGAACAGCTGAGAGGGTGTGTATCCTGTCCTCAGGCCTGAACCTCCACTTATCCCTCTCACAGCTGTTCTGTGCTGATGGCGAGTACAATTCCATGGCCACGATCGTCTTCAACACCCCGGAGAGGAGTGTCCGCAGCCTGTTCCACAGCCCCGCAGGTCCGTGGAGTTTCCAGCACGTGTTTCAGGGCAGGATGGGTCGTGACCTGAAGCCGGATTGGTCGCCCCTGTTGTGCCCTTCTTCTGGAAGAGATTATAATTACAGTCCGTTGTCCATCTTTAGAATGAACACCTGTGTTTGATATTGGTGACAGGCTGGCTAGGTCCGGGGCAGCTGTTTGAACAGTCAGACTCGTCTGCCACCTCTGTCGTGTCGTAGGTTTGTTTACGGGCCGCTTCTGGCTGATTGTTTTCCCAGACAGACAGCTAAACCCATACACACAATCCTCCTCAATTATTCAAGGCTTCCCTCATTTGGGATGGGGGGACTGTCACCCTGCCTGGGGAGAACAGGAGCGCTTCTCAAGTGCCCTGACGAATGCCACCGTAGGCAAGTTCGAACGGCACTAAACTGTGTTCATCCATGCCCTCTAGTGGATGAAAGACATACCAAAGTAACATGGCTTGGTCTTGATCGGCTCCAAATTGCACTTTACACCAGGTAGAAAAATGGAAATGATCATATGAAAAATGCCATTCATCATGAAATAATTTCTGTACACCTGTATCCTCATTACAAGGGTGAATCAAGTAAAACTAGCTGGTTTCGCTAGATTAGCGTTCTTGGGGATCAACTACATGATCAACATTTTAGCAAAAACGTGGGAAACACTGACTTAGGTGATGAATTCCACCACCACCACCCCCCCCCCCCCCCGGCAGGTTCCTACAATCCCGTGACCCTGGGAATCTTCACCATCACCTACTTCTTCCTGGCCTGCTGGACATACGGCCTGACTGTGTCCGCCGGGGTCTTCATCCCCTCGCTGCTCATCGGCGCCGCCTGGGGGCGGCTCTTTGGCATTTTGCTGGCCTCCATTACGCCGCACAATTCCATACAGGTACATCAGGACGGGTCGCCGTTCCTGGGGAAGCGCCGTATAGCCGGTGAGGCGGCGTGGTCCGCTGGCGGAGGAGGGGCCGTCACGATAGCAGAACTCTTCCCTCAGCAGAGAGAAACCTCACAGTGGCGACGTTTTCCACTGACCTTGATTTTTTTGCACATTTTGAAGAAGCAAAACTGAAAATCCGTTAATGGGTACGATTATATTTCAGGAGGACAAGCCCTCAAACGCTTTCAGTTTGATTGAAGTGGTTTTTGTGGCGATTCGCAAAACTGAAATGGAAGCCGATTTTGCGAACTTGTTGCTGTGTAGGACACGATGACTTGGTTCTAGAGCTCGTATCTCATGAAAAGCTCAATCCATGTTGAGGCACGGAATCATAAATTGCAGGTGTTGTTTCCATGATGTTACTTAATGGAAACACCCTTTATGCAATTTCACTTTGTCAACAAATTTGCTTGTTTGTGCAGAACTTTAATGGAAACGCTGCAGGTTTTGATATATTAAGGAAATTGAACGGGGTCTTTAGAAGTCAGAGGGCCTCCTTCAACACCCGCTTTAGATTGATTTCCTCTTTGTTGTCCAATCAGATTTACTCTTTAAGCAGTCACGTGACTCTTTGAAGGTGCCCTATTGGTTAGTGCTGTATCGATTTCCTGGGCCGCCCAGCGTCATGTCGGCATAGATGTAGTTTAACATAATGTTTGTTGGAAGTAAAGCCCCCTCGAAGTTTTTGAATGAGCATGTTTTATGATTTGTGGCGTTTCGTTTGACAGACCTTGGCCGACCCTGGGAAGTACGCTCTGATTGGAGCCGCCGCCCAGCTTGGTGAGTGTCCGTCCGCGGTCAGCCTGCTTTTCAGAGCTCGTCTAGAGGTGCATGGAGGCACATGAGGCTTCGGGTTTGCGTCTGTTTACGAAGGTCTTTGCCAGGTGGGATCGTGAGGATGACCCTCAGCCTGACTGTCATCATGGTGGAAGCCACCGGAAATGTCACCTACGGCCTACCCATAATGCTGGTTCTGATGACGGCGAAGATCGTGGGCGATTATTTCGTGGAGGTCAGTGTTGACGTTTCGGGTTGGAGCGGGTTGGTCCATTTGGCATTATGTGTGAGCCTGTCAGTGAGTGATGAGCTCATCGCCTTTCAGACCGTGCAGAACTTGGAATCGGGCCAGTCGTGTTTCGTTAACTGCTCCGGTCTCATGTTTGCTTTTGGTGTGGGTGGTGCAGCTAGCCACCAGTCTGACGCCATCTTTTTTTCATCTGTCCTTCCAGTGACTGATTTTGAGAACCCTTCCGTTGTTTTTGCACAGCTGTCTAACTTAAGGTGGCACATCATGCTGTGACAGCTCGTTTCGCTTCTCTGTTCCTCAATGTGCCAGCAAATCTGCTTAGAGGAAGTAAAACTTCAAGGGGTGGCAGCTTGTGAATGTTGTGCAGATGTGATCCTAAGCTCTTCTGAGTGACTCGAATTTTCCCACAGGGGCTATACGACATCCACATCAAGCTGCAGAGTGTGCCCTTCCTGCACTGGGATGCCCCAGCCACCTCCCACTCCCTGACTGCCAGGTATATTGCCCCCTACAGGATTTTCCCTGCTAATGCTTCAATGAGCCCAGTACACGCCTTTAGCAAGACATTGGTGCTTCATTCTCACTGTATATTCAGGTTTGGTGTGTCTGTCCATTCAGGGAGGTTATGAGCTCTCCAGTAACCTGCTTCAACCTGGTGGAGAAAGTGGGCACTATTGTGGATGTGCTCAGCAACACCTCGACCAATCACAACGGGTTCCCTGTAGTCTCCGGGTTGAGTGATGGCTGTGAGGTATGTCCCTCCCACTAGGGGTGATTTTGTTTTCCTGGAGATTTGTCACATGATGTACTTTGGGGCTTTGCTAATCTGAATTTTGTGCTCTTAGCCAGGGAAAATCTGTGGCTTAATCCTGCGTTCCCAGCTTATCGTGCTCCTGAAACACAAGGTGAGTGTGACCTAAGGTTCCTGCAGAGGTCAGCTGAATAAGGAGCATGTCTGTCCACACTAACACCTATCAGGGTGCTTGGTGTATATGCATGCCTGTGAATGACAGTGCAGCTGACCAATGAGGGGTTTGATTATTGAATACCTGGATGTGACTGGCAGTGCGATTGACCAATGAGGGGTCTGTTTACTGCGTACACGGTTGCGAATGTCAGTGCAGCAAGCCAATGAGAAGTGTGCTCATCCACGTTGTGACCGGTGTACTCTTTTCAACCAGGTGTTTGTGGAACGGGCTCGTTCTCGTCTCAATCTGCGCAAACTGCAGCTGAAGGACTTCCGGGATGCCTACCCTCGCTTCCCTCCGATCCAGTCCATCCATGTGTCCCAAGACGAGAGGGAGTGCATGATGGACCTGACGGAGTTCATGAATCCCACCCCCTACACTGTCACGCAGGTACTAGTCTCAGTCTCAGCCTTGGTCTTGGTCCTTGAGAACCAGAGACACATTTGACTAAACAGTCATGTTCTGCGACTGTGTTCTTCTGCCTCTTTTTCAGGAGACGTCGCTTCCTCGTGTCTTCAAGCTGTTCAGGGCCCTTGGTCTGCGGCACCTCATTGTGGTGGACAGTGACAACCAGGTGCGTCTGCCTTGCGAGGTCCTCAGGCCTTCGTCATCTCCAGCACATATCTCCATTCTCATTGTAAAATTCGAAAATTACTGCATCGGTTTTCAGCCAGTGGCCGTTGGGCATCCATCTAGATCAAGGTTATCACCCTGGTTTCCTGTGCTACTCCCACCCCTCCCTCATAACATAACCAGCTATCTATGCCCTGTTCTACGTACCAATCATTTTCCCGGTGCCCAGGTGGTGGGACTGGTGACGCGGAAGGACCTGGCCCGTTACCACCTGGGCAAAGACGGCCTGGAGGAGCTGCAGCTGGCACAGACGTGATGCGTGGAAGGCGACTGCCGCGCTGCTCACCAGGCCAACCCCCCCTGCCCCCAGTCAGCCCCCGCCAGAACCCGCACCGGTCGTGCATTTCAGCAAAGTCCGGAACCCGGGATGCCAATGACTGACTTTCTGGTTTCGTTCACCGAGGGTTGGTTGTGATGGGGGAGGGGATCGATTCCATGTGTGTTTTGCGACTTTTTGTTGCCCCCTCCCAGTTTGCACATAAAATAATTTATCCGTTATGTTTTTAAAGCACTTCAGAGAGAGAGTGAGTGAGTGTGTGTGTGTGTGTGTGTGTGTGTGTGTGTGTGTGTGTGTGTGTGTGTGTGTGTGTGTGTGTGTGTGTGTGTGTGTGTGTGTGTGTGTGTGTGGTTCTACACACACTTGGGTGTCAGTCCCGCTCTGTGGTCATTTGCAAAGCTTTGGTAGCATTGTGATATACATTAGTGTAAATGTGTAAAAAGCATTTCAAGCTGTGTGTGTGAGAGAGAGAGAGAGAGAGAGAGAGAGAGAGATTAGCCAGGCCAATAACGTTCCTCTTTTACTCAGAGTTTTTTGAGTGTGGTCTATTGACAGAGGGTACCACAGTTTTCTTGTGACTTTAGTTTTACTTTAGGGGAAGTTAATTTTCCTCTCCCAGATAATTGTCTTGCACATTGTACCATTAACCAATGCCTCCCACCCCTCCCATGCCAGTGTAGGTAAGACCAACCCTGCCCCCCCCCCCCCCCCCCCGGAAAAACCCTGACTCGCTTTGACCTTTTTCTCTCATGCTGGATGCTAGCGGTTTTTAACATACAGTGTTTTTTCTCGTGAATTCGCCCATTGGCTGACTGCCACACTGCCTGCGTCCTCCCCCACCCACGCCAGTATGTGACAGTATGTATCCCCCCCACCCCGGGTGATTCTCCAGGTCCTGTGTTTTTGATGGCGATTTGTCTCTTGTTGCGCCGTACAGCCTCTAGGTGGCAGAAACCCTGGTTTCTGATATATACCTGAATAAATTATGCAAATCGGGGTCAGGTTTACATGGGTCGGGTGCCAAACAATGCCAGTAGTGTGTGTGTGTGTGTGTGGGGGGGTGACTTCACAGGTGCTCTCCTGAAAATGTGTGTATATCATTGTTTTTAAATGGCACTTACTGAAAGCAGAGTGGGGTTCAGGGCAGCTTAATGATTTGCAAGGTGACCATGGGTCGTGTTTGGCCAAGGGGGCGCTAGTGTGTTGAGGAAAGGAACTTATTCTGGTCTTTGCAGGCTGTGCTAGAAACCCAAACCCACCCCCATGGCTGTATGTGGCTCCGCACTTTAAATGCTTCTTACCCCACCTCGTTTCCCATCTGCGCCCTACAACTTACAAATCCTTGCAATGTCACGTGCAAGGGGGCCCCCTACTGGCCAAGCAAGGCCCTACAGTCGCTGGTGCCCTTGGGGGTCCAGCCGTACAGTTTTTGCCAACAGCAGAGTTTACACTTTGACTAGTTATGTGCTGTTTAGTTATTTTGTTTTTAATTAAGGTGAACTTGCCTAAGTGACCCTGATCAGTTAAATAGGGTTTTTACCCACCCAACAAGCCTATCGAAAATGGACATACCAGTTAAACGGTAAACGATGTGAATCCCTTATCAGATTTTGATTTTATTCTGAATATTAAATGTCGTGTTTTAACTCAACCTTAAATAAATTAAAGTATCTCCATTTTAAAGAGCACTGTGACTGGATGAGAGAATTGTTTCGGCGTTGGCAAGTACCACCTTAGCGTACATTTATAGAAACGGCTGAAATATACTGGATAATTTTGCATAATTTTTATTTTGCCAAGCTTGATTTTCTTCTGTGATTTCTGAAATCTAATAAAGGTTTTGATGCATATGCCTATTTGTATTGCACGAGTCAGTCATGCTGTTTAATAAGAATCATTTGTATTTATACAAACAATGATAAAAAAATTATTGTATTAAATGGCGTGTTTGATGATACTGCTGGTGACTCCGTGGCACTCTTTGAGCAACGTGTCCGTATCCTAATTTTCTACCTTCTGACACACAAATTCTCAGACTAAATGAGATTACTGCAGTCCCGTTGCCGGGGTAATGCAATTGTTTAGGTGGATGTCGCTGAATGCATTTCAGTGGGAGGTCCAGAAAGCCTGGGACGCGATTTGACGGGGTAGAAATGAGATGAACGGTTCTGTTGTACCTTGCAGATTTGTACCTTGCAGATTTCCCTCGATTTGCTTATTAGTTGCTGGAAATCAATATTTAAAAAAAAATGTGCGTTGAACATGCCTTTCCATCCCGATCCATGAACCCAGTTTTCCCAGATATCAGCAAAACAATGAGAAATTCTATATATAAAAAAAAAAAAATCAACATTTGATTAAGTTTTATTAATGCTTGCTTTCATGTTAAAAAATTTTGGTGCACAATTTAATTTTTTTTTTAACACACAACATTTGGTTGAAATTGTAACGTGGAACATCAAGTCTGGGGCGCAGTTAAGGGGGGGAGATTAGGACAGTAAAAAACTTGGAACATAACTGCATTGGTGTGGGTTTGTGGCCCAATATGATATGCATTCATGGGGCCCAAATTCTCTAGCAGAATCACAGCATAGATTTCTTTGTATATTTTTTAGGTTTAAAGGACTCCGGAGATTGAGATATTGTGTTTTTAAAGTTTCCTTGGACTCCCACAGTAAATTTTACAGAGCTGGGGTCTCCATAACTTTTGCTGTGCAATAAATTTTGCTGACTGGGAAAGGGGGGGGGGGGTTCCCCAAGATTTTTGCCGGCTCGCCTACCCATCGGCTCACCTTGAAAATGCCCAAAATGCCACCTGGCTGTTCAGCCCTGCTATAAAGTTGCAGAAAGACACGACGTTGTACTGTGACCTTACGATGTTACAGATCCGAGAAATAGCGTACTAAGCAGCACGTGTTTCCCTGCTGTGTTAAGGTGGGCCTTAGAAACCCATAACGCACTAATGCAGCTCTGGATGGCGGGCTATGCGTCAGTAATGCTGTCAGAGAAGATTCACTCATTAGTCTGATGTGAACTTAATCAGATTATGGGTCCTTTTTAGTCGCAGAATACAACATAATCCATGGCAAATGGACATCGGTGCCGTCTTTATGATGTTATGCTGACAGTGCCTTTAATCCCACCCCCCACCCCCCACCAATCCCTTTCCCAACTTCATGTTGTCTCTTAATCCTGTATGTTTCAGTAATATGAAGACGGAATTTCAGTATTCTCTGTTGCGGTTGTTTTATTTTTATCTCGCGAGTTTCATGCATTTTTAAGAACCGCGCAGAACATCAGTTAACTCTGTGCTGCTGGAATCCTGAGGATTGCCTTGATGGGTAGTGTAGGAGTTGAAGGATTTGCGTAGTCAGATTTAATTTTTTAAAAAGGAAATCTATTAAAAAGTAACATGCAAAGTAGTTTATTATTATTATTTTTTTTTTTTTTTACATAAGAATTTCAAGAGAAACTGAGAGCCTCGTTTTAATGGGCTTGTCTGGTAAAGTTAGTTTGACACTTGTACTGCATGTATTATTAAACATTTATCTATCCATCCATCCATCCATCCCGGCTCCGTCAACATGCAAACTTCAGTAATTCAAAACACTTAGTATTGAGCTTCCATTGTGAGCCTTAGCAGCCAATAAACAAACCGCCAATAATGAATATCACAGGCTTTGGTGATGGACACAGACTTCCAGACACGCCCCATATTCCTGACGCATTCCTCACCATGACCCTGTCTACTTCACATTCGCAGCCCAATATTTCATTCAAACTGGAGTTCGAAAGCTTGTTGGAGCCGAATGGACAATTTTAAAGACCAACATGGCAGAAAATTCAGTTCTGAAAGAAAGGAAGTTTCGATTTTTAATGAACTTATGAGATGCAGCAGAGATTCATCTTACCCTCAGTAATCTTTAGTTATAGCTTTCAGGGACTGGGATATAGATAATTTAGAAATGTGCTGCTTTTTAAAACACTAAGTAGGATTCCAATACTTTTCCAAGACACGGTATAATAGTATAATGTATTGTTGGTGCGCTGTGGGAGGGAGGTGCTGTCCTGGCAGGGGAGACAGGTGACTGAAACCTTTTGTAGCGATTTGTTCCGCCTGTCTGTTGGGCAGAATTTAGTTTGCTCTCTTTGTGCTTCCAGTAAATCTAGGTCCCGTTCCCATCATACCAGCAAGTCCGTGCAGGGTGGATCTCTGGCTAATCTCTTTTGTTGTTTGATTCCCTCCACGGAGGAAAAAAAAAAGAACTCGAGGTCACCTGCGGTTCCGAACCACATCTCCAGCAGGTCAGTGATCTCAGAGTAGCACATGCCGTTTATAAGCCAAAAGAAAAATGGTTGAAAAGTACGACACCTGTGTTATTCTATTTTGGTATTTAAGTGACAGAATTCCACTAAAGGTGAATTAAAAACTTGCTTAATTTATTGAGAAATGCTGAAGAAGTAAATGAACAAAGGATGAGAGAAGCTGCTGGAATCTGAAGCAGACATGATGCAGGTTCGAAACTGCACAGTTTTGATCTGGAATATGGGACACAATCCACATTATAAGCACTGAGCTAAATGCCAAGTTTTAAATGGCTATTTATCTATTACAACCATTGTTTCAGTGAAAGTTGTATGCAGATGTTTATTACTTAGTAATAAGGCAATATTTGGCTCAACTATGGTTTGTCTGTTACTAATGAAATAAACTTTTCCTATATATAGAGACACAGGACTTTTCTCACTTCTGATCTAAACCATAATTTAGTCTGTTCTTATTTAACATGACACTATAATAAAAATACATCCGAAGTTAAAAATCCTGGAAGACTGCGTCAAATAGAGCAGCAGAGCACCGCCCCCAAACAGCCTCTGTGGGGCAGCAGTGAGCTCAGAGTGCATCCCCCCCCCAGGAGGCAGTGTTAGGAAGAGCAGGCTGCTGTGGGACTTGCTGGTGACCCCAGGGACTTGGTCTTGCCGTTGTCCTCTAAGGCCTGGGCGAAAAGGGCAGGGTTACGGCTGGAGTGCCGCTGGCGTCTCACAAAGGGAAAGACACTGGGGCATGATGGGAAGGAGAACATGTTAGCGTTCCGCTAACACTTGTGGCACTGCCTTTTCTAAGTCAGCCATGTTGGAAAATCCTTGACTACCGTGGAATTACAAACAGAAACTGGAGAGCATCACAGGGGACGCAAAAGCAATTAACATTACAGAACTCTGTGTAGTCTTAGTGACGAAGCTAAGCTGAAGCCAGCAGTTCACACTAAGCCCAAAAATCCCTGGAATTAATCGTTAACAACCCCAGAAACAGAACCTGTGTGTATCCCACACCAATATGAGTCTTATCCCCTTATATAAAATACATGGAATATATTACAGAAAGACCCCTTTTATAGAAGATAATAGTTTTACCTTTTTTTGGTCTCTTGTGGTTCTATGGCTCTAGCCAGCATGTTTTTGTAGAGATCGGACTTTAAATAGCGGGCGTAGGAGTCCTGAGGGTGAGAGGAGAGGCCGAGAGCCCGTTTTAATGAAGCTGTCATCCACTTTCATGGCTGTGCACAGTTAATGCTCCTACCTTCTTCATCAGGAAATAGATGTGCATCTGGGCGTCATCCAGGACAAAACGATGTGGGCTTTTCATGCCCTGCAGGGTCTTCTCCATGGTCTTGCTGTCCACGTTTACCCACTTGCTGGCTCCCGGGGCCAGGAACTGCCTGGGGGGAAGGAAGTGATGAGCCTGAGCTTTGCAGTCCCACTGGGAGTAAGCAAGTGCCACATCAGGGCCTGCTCTAAATTCAACTGGGATGCAAACTGTCCCACTGGGCCACAAGGTCGCACTCACTTGTAGACCTCTTCCACCTTCTGCGGGATCGTAGCGCTCTCGCCGTGCCGGATGTCCTCACAGGCCTCCCAGAAACAGAGGTTCTCCACTGTGAATGAAACAGCGCATGCATCAGCTACCTGCAGGAGGCGCTCATCACGATGCCAATATGGAGGAGAATTGCCTTTCATAGAGGGATCATGATTATTAATTTAGCAGATGCTAGATCCTATTTTTTTTTTTTTTTGAGAGGGCAGGGTCAGTCAGTCCCTGGAGTAACTGATCGACGGCCCAATAGTGAGGTCACTCAGCTGACTCTGGGATTTGAGCTGATGACCTCCTGCAATGAATCCCAATCTGCTGAGTCACACACTGCCCAAATAGGCCCGCAGTGATCAAATAATGAATATGATTCTTACTTGCTGACGATGCCTCCATGAAGCTGATCTACTTGGGCGGGGGGGTCTACATGCTGCTCACCACTGAACTCCTTCTCCAGGTACTCCCTGAACTTGCACCGTCCCAGAGGGTCCCTAAGGAGCTCCGTCAAGCCGAACCCCCATCGTTCCACCCGCAGCTTGGTGGGTGTCTCCACCCTGCACCAGGAGGCGTGGAAGTGAAGAGACGACAGTCACCTCTGGGGGTGTGGCCCTGAAGAGGCAGGATGGGGCGCGGTAACGCACACTCACATGTCGGCATTCAGCGTCCAGAGTGCCGTGTCATCTGTTATCCAGGGGTTGCTGGGGGGGCAGCCTTGCATCATGGGGTCATGGTTCAGGTACTGCTCGCTGAACTTAAGGAAGCTGAACACAGAAGACCAGCCATTCCCAGTTTTAGTCCTACTTTCTATAATCCTTGCAAGTCATCAAATATTCAGGTTCAATGCTGGCATATTCCAGCAAACTGGAGCTCGAAATGGTGACGAAATGATTATACGTCATTGAACCCTATAAGGAAATTCTCTTTTCATCTCCTCCATCTTGCTCTCCATAGGTGAGAGAAAGCTTGGTAGCAAAGGGCAGCTGCCCGTAGAGGCTCCCAGGAACCTGGGGGTTAAGGGCCTTGTTCAAGGACCCACAAGTGTGCTGAAGCCAGGCTTGAACCGGCGACCTTCTGATCAATATTAAGTAATTATTTGCAGTTAAATACAGTTCAATTCAGTTTAATAGTCAACCGGTTTCAATATTAGTTAGGCATCATTAATCCAGGATATGTGTGACTCTGAGATTTATGGTGAAAGATGGATGGGCAGATGGACGAAAGAACGAAATAACGAGGTTAGATTTTCACAAAGAGCAGTCCCCAGCATTTTTGTCAGAATTAACATGAAATAGATCCCCCCCCCCACCAATCAGAGGCACAGTATACAGAATACCCAGAGATATCCCCCAGTTAGGGACTAATGTGGACTGGTGTCGAACCAGTGGTCCCCCAGCTATGCTGGGACTGAGGCTGAATCACAGGTGTTGGGGGGGGGTAGGTGGGGGAGGCTGTTATCCAACCTTTCCAGGCAGATGGAGGACTTGACCCTCGAGCGGCCCAGGGATTTCCTGATGTGTTCAATCTGGTGTCGGGAGCCATGAAAAATCACACGGGGAATATAAGAGTCAGAAAAAACACATCCAATCCCTGATAAGAGCCATGCTGTTGTACCTTTAAACAGAATTTGTCAATATCTGAGAGCCAACAAAAGAAAACGACAACACAGATGTAGATCCTTCCGAAGCAATTTTCTTATGACAGCATTCTTAAGAGCCCACTTAATCACCCTCTTTGGTTGTTCTTGGCAACCATCCCATCAGCTGAAATAGGTTCACTCTAAATTCTTTCAGGCTTACCTCTCTTTTGTAGTAGTCCGCGTTCTGTTCTGTAAAGAAGGAAGAAACAAAACCGTCTCTAAACATGATATAAGCCACATGTTTATGGGAGTTTTACTTGCGCAAAAATGTTCTGAGGGCACAAGGTTCATTGGTTCAGAGAGATAACCAATCAGACTGTAGAAGTGGTGGATACAGGCAACTAGAGGAGGGGGGGGGGTCAACCAATCAGATGTCTTGTTCCTGCCTCCTCTAGTTCCTTAGACCCACCTCCTCTACAATCTAATTGGTTATCTCTCTGAACCAATCATTTTTCCTTCTGCCCTCAGAACATTTTTGTGAGGGTAAAACTCCCACGAGCGAATCACATGCAAGGAATCAGACAGTAGGAATTCTGCTCACACTCAGCTCCTGGCTTTACTAAGCAGACATCCAGTCTAGAAACCATGAATAATATAGCACTATTACGAGTATGTATTGTGGGACTGCTGACGTACTTACGTTAGCATGGAAAACGAGAGCAGGAAGTGAGGAAGAAGTGAGACAGAAAGATGAGCACAACGAAGTGCTGTCACACTCACACACGAGCTTCCCTCGGATGCCCTCCCACCAAAAACACTGATTATCACTTCACTTCCTTGGGTAATTTGGGGGCCCAAGGCAACAGCCTATTCTGCCTATAGCTGCCATATATATATAGATATTAATATACATATTTTTTCTTCATGACTTTGATCTTATCTAGGCCCCGAGCGGCTCTCTTGTTTGCCCGGATCCGGTCCTGTGACTGACAGAGGCGATAAACAGCAGGTACTGGCATTACGGAAAAAATGTATATGCTTAATAAAAAGCTCAGACCAGCTGGACTCGGGAGTTGTGCCGGTTCCTTCGCTCAGGGCCTTGTTCTTGAACGCTGAATGTTCCCGGCTGCAGAAAATCAGAGGGTGAGAAATCCTTAGCTGAACTTCAGATGAAGAGTGAGCTCGTTTCTCTCAAGCAGACTGACGCCGGTCTAACGCTGCATTAATACCCCTTAGCACTACTGGTCACATTTCCCATGATGCCACTGGGTACAGCCCATGGCGACACTGCCCAGTAGGGGACAGTGTGACAGCTTTCCAAAAGGACCATTCGGTCCTGGAGGGCCAGTCGGTGACACAGTATCCATGATCAGGACTGGGGTACCCTGCTTTACAGAATAAACTAACCAAATGTCGATACTGAATGCAATCTGATTTAACATGGTTTCCTTAAATCCCAATTAAAGTGCTTCAGATCAGCTCAGGACTTAACAGCAGAGAGACTATTTGGCACATTATTACGCTGCTATTTGCAATTACATCCATTATCTCTCCGCTAACATGCAGCATTAAGCCTGAGCCGCAGGAATAGAGGTCAGATAATGGATCCGGTATTCCGGAGGTGGGATCCTCTTCCAGCTCGTTTAAAAGGCCCAACAAGTGGGGGGGTGGTGGGGGGGGAGACGCAAACACAGCATGTCTGCATTTTAGCTTCAGGCCGTCTCCCAGTCCCTTCGCACTCCTCTCTCCCAGATCCAAGCATCACCAGTCTTAGCGATGCGTCTCGTGTTTCTCGGGCAAAGAGAAAGGAGGCAGGAAGCGGCCATTTTGTCATTTGCTGGTTTTAATCCCCCCCCCCCCCCCAGCTTCCCCCGTCCACCTGGCCGTACCAGAGTGCAGAGCGTCCCTGCCTTTTAAACACGAGCAGCACCTGACTGGGGGGCCCTACGCTGCGTGGTTTTTGGCTCAACTGTGTTTCCGTCTAATTGGCGTCAAAACGGTGGGTTTCATCAATGAAGGTGGTGTGTGGCTGAGCGGGTTGGCAGTCGCCGCCTATGACTGGAAGGTTGCCGGTTTAAATCCCACAGTCAGCAGAGTGACATCACCACTGGACCCCTGAGAGAAGTCCCTAAACCCCCAACTGCTCTAGTCTCAATAAAAGGTACATCTGCAAAATAAGCTGAATTTAGGATGTGATCCGCAGCTGCGTGGCTGCCATTCCCACCTCCTGATGCCGCCCCGGATGGGGATAATGGCCCACATAAACGCTGATGCTTATTAGCCCTGAGAGATGCTGCGCACCCAGCAGAAAGGGGCCCTAGTGACGGCCGGGATTAAGCCAGATACACACCACACTCTGCTCCTGTCCCACACTTTCATTCTCCACTCTCCTGTGTTATTCATGAACTCCAAATTACACTCAGCGAGGGTGCAGTTGCTCATTCCCGCAGCCTGTTGTCCTGTCTGTCTTCTGAAAGCTCTCGTCCCACAGAACATAGGCTTCTTCCCAGCTAAGTAAATATTTCATGATCACACTGAAGCAGTAGTGGGTTATCAGGCCTGAAGTGATATATTCCTCCCCCACAAAGTATGCATGGAGACACTCTGTGTGTCTTACTTAACGAAGATAAAACTCCCCCCCCCCCCCCCCCCCCCGTGAATTTTGCTGAGCTCAATGCTCTGGAGATGACGGAGATCGAAAATTATACCGGAAATGTTCCATATGTCCTTACAGATGTTTCCTTTGCCTTCCTTCATTGAACAAACCCGTTGTCGTGGGAGAGAACTGCACAACCCCCCAGCTCTCTGTGGGGGAATGGGACCCTGCCTATGCCTTCCTGCCAATCCTGCCAAGTTTCCCCTGTAAGTTGAAGGATCTCCTAACAGGCCTGCATGTAGATTAATGTCATACCCAGGACAAAGCAATTGCAGGTTAAGGCCCTTGCTGAAAGGCCCAACGGAGTAGAATCACTCTGGGCATTCACAGGATTTGAACCAACAACCTTCCACTTGCTTGCACAGATCCCTAGGCCCAGAGCCACCACTCTGCCCCACAACCTCAAAAAAATCCTAGAATCGCCCCCAGCCTGAGGCGATATTCGAGCTGCCAAGGTGCATTGAGTTCAGGTTTACCCAGTGTGTGCTTTACTCTAATCACAGCATACTGGGTTTTCGCCGGGGCAGATGTAGGGAGTCAGGGGTTTCGGGGGAGGTGCTTACTGGCGGTCTGTTGACGAGCCAGTAGGCCTGTTCCTGACATTCCAGCATGATGCGGTCCGCCTTGCGCCTCTGTTTGGCTGCCCTGGTAGGAGCAGAGCAGTCGATGGAGAGTCAGAAAGCATACTGGGTAATTAGCATATAGCGGTAATCACTGAACTGCAAGGTAGGGTTTTCATTTTTCTGTTTCCTTTTTCACTTAGAAATGGATTTCCGACTCTAGTGTTTAGGCTGAGGTCTGATTTAACAGATAGGAGGGAAATTATGACCACACACCATGTTACTTTTTAATTTAGGTAACATCATCATCCTCTTAATACGAGATTTATTCATCCATTCTCATCTGTCCCCTTGTGTGCATTTATGAAATTGATTTCATAGCTCGATGCGACAGTATTCCCGGGCTGGGGTGGGGTTTACCTGAGCTGCTCCTTCGCCTGCATCACCACGAAGTCCCAGGTGTGGTTGATCCGTTTGTGCAACATGTTGTAGCTGTCCTGCGGAGACGATGTTTAAATGCGACATTGCCAGGTCGCACGGCTGGCTGCGTTGCTGCATGGGTTCACGTTATGACTCACAGGCCGAACCCCTCCCAGGATATCAGCTGGCAGTGTCGGATTCACAAACCCTCTTACTGATGAGAACCTAAAATGCGTTGACCCTGACGCAACATGGCGGCAAGTTGGTGGATGTCTATGTGCGATCCTACTATGTGCATAATTGGTGGGAGGTTTTCTTACACAAAAATGTTCTGAGGGCAGAAGGAAAATGATTGGTTCGGATAGATAACCAATCAGATTGCAGAGGAGGCAGGACCAAGACATCTGATTGGTTGCTCCTGCCTCCTCTAGTTGCTCGGATCCACCTCATGTACAATCTAATTGGTTATCTCTCTGAACCAATCATTTTTCCTTCTACCCTCATAATATTTTGTGTAAGTAAAACTCCCATGAGCATTCAGCTATCACATGATCTCATCAAGCAATGCTTCAGACCAGCGAATAAGAATAGCATTGAAATGTACATAAATAAAAATTTTCTCTTACCTTTTCATAGTCTATCAGCTGCCCTTGCTTTCTGATATTCTTCTTAGTCAAATAAATCGCTTTAGAAGAGCAAAAGAAAGACATGGCAAGAAACTGTGTTTTTCTATTATTCTAGTAAAGGGAAGTAATGATGTAATAGGCGAGCACATGATTAATAATTGGTAATCACCGTAATCTAGCTCGGAGGCTGGCCACTGCTGAGAGCTCCAGAAGTACGGAGTCTAGCAAAAAGGAGATGCTGTCATTTGAAACTATTCAGAAGCAGCGTGACAAAGGTGCTTTGTGATTTAACATGTCAGGGACAAGGCGGGTGGAAGGCATTTTGCTACTTTAACTGGCATTGGTTCTCATACATCAGTGTTTCCCAATCCGGTCCTCGGCGACACACAGATGATCCACGTTTTTGCTCCCTCCCAGCTCCCTACCAGACAGTCTACGTTTTTGCACCCTCTCAGCTCTGGAGCCCGGACCAGATTGAGAAATACTGTCCTACACGGTAATTCCGCAGTCTCTCCAACGAATAGTTTCGATATGCGTGCCCCCCCACATGGCCACCACCCTCTCGCGCTGCCCTCCATCTGAAGAAACCGTGGTTTTAGGTTACCTGGAAGCGATACGGCGTCTCGTCAGGCCGCAGGACGAGCGTCCTGGGGTCCTTTAGGGGGTAAATGTAGCCGTGCTTCACGATCAGATTCCCCACATGAAGTGCCTCTGAAAACACACAAAGTGGTCACTCATTTCCACGTAAACTACTCAAAGCTCAAACAAATCCACTACTCGTAGCCCAGATTTAGGCATAGTAATTCTCTAAATTTTTGTCAGTGGAATACAGTAGAACACACGATAACTAGAAACTGAGTAGGCATATTATATTTTATTTTACGGTATAGCAAGTAACTGGAAAAAACGTTGACATGGTGCACAGAATAAGCCGCGGGGATGGTGCATTCCTCATCGGAACTATAATTAATTACGAGTAATTGGGACTTTCCACTTTCCGGCTGCCTCCGCGGCCATTGGCAGTCAGGCGCTCCCGGGGGTTTCAGACCGGCGCAGCAACAGCGCTGCTAGGGGGAAGCCTAGTGTTTACAGGGAGGGGTAACTGCTTACCGGGGCAACAGGTTTTTTGCCCATTCAAGTCTGTTAATGCATCTGCCATCTACTGCCTAAAAGTCCCCTCCTTTCCATTCCGACTTCTTTTCCAATCTGGGCTGTAAATCAGGGAAATCTGCTCCCTTGCTATTTAAAACCTCATCTGCATCGCCCGGGAATTCAGGACAACAGCGTCTTGCAGAACTGCATAATGAGGGAGACGGATAGCGATATTTCTCCAGGCATGACTGACTGCCTCTGGCTATCAGCGAAGTTTGCATCGGGACTATCAAACCGTACAGCTCAGCATGCGTAGCGGCGCGACTCGGGACTGGCCTACAGATTATTTGTACTAATAGCCTCTCAGCAGAAAGATAAATAATTCAGCAGATAAATTGACGCCAGGGGAAGAAAATCCCAAAAGCTTCAGGCGAATGGGGTGTCTATGTTATGGACAAGCTCAATTCTGACATTTATTAATTCACAGGCTCAGCAATATCAATGGAACAGAACATGCTTCTGTCAGACACGTGAATTGCATATGCTTACACATAAATGCAGCTAGGCTAATCTGTTGTATGGATGACAAATTCTATTACTTCATTTGTATTTATTATTCAAAAGACTCGTTTATTTCTGTTATTTTATTACAAAAAAAAAAAAACCTGATGACGTCTTTCGCCAGCAGGGGCGCCATCGTCGTCACGAAGGGAAAAAAACAATCGATTAACCTCACATAAGAGCACCAGGTAACGCTTACCTACATACTTCTCGGCCCTACCTTCTTCCATGATGGAGTACTTCTGAATTAGCCACTCCACGATATCATTTCCTGGGAAGGCATAGCGAGGAAGGCATCTAGTTAGAGTCGAGAAATGCATTAAGCCGTCATAAATCAAAAACGCTGAACTCGATAAATAAATTACATAAATAAATATGAGCGCAAGGAGATCGATGACAGTCTTAATGCACAGGATTCCCGAAGACCGCCGATGTATGGGCTTTCCTGTGAAGGGCTTAAATGACCATTAGGACCCGGCCCCCGGGACACTGCACGGCCGGGTGTAAGACAACCCGGGCGGCACGAAAAATTATTTTTAAAAAGTAAAATATGTATCGTGCACCTGTCATCGCATGTGGAATCACTGTGATTAACAGTCTTTGATTCTTCATCTTTATCCCCATGTCGGGATCTTGCATCGCCACAATGACTTGTTCAATCTGGGATAAGAAGAATAGTCAAAATCGTGAAATCAAGGTGACGACAGACATAGTGAAAACGTTCAACCTAGTAATATAATAATTGCTTAATGTGTGATTTGATATGTAATCGTTATATTCATCATTAAATCACCGGAGAGACACACTCATATATTTAGGCATATATATAAGTAAACTACAAGGTTTTTCCTCTGACTATCTTAACTGCACGTCAAAGACGTTATCGGATATTCCCGACTACAGACTTTCGGTTTGATCATTTATTCGCGTTATTAATTCGGCTCCTGATTACATTAAACTAAACATGCTCAGATTGTTACAACCTTTGCTTGTCGGTTATTTTTGGGATCTTTCTGGATGGGCTCAAGGCGGGGTCTGTAAGCACAAGCAAACTGCCAGCACTTTTGTTTTACATGAAAATAGTTTGATGTCGGCCTATTGCGTTATTGTCTGGCTATAATTTGGAGGCAATATTAAACAATAGGCCCATATATTGTAAATATACATGTTGTGTTGTTTTGTTGTTATCACAAACGTATAGCCTGATCATAAATTTCATGGATACCTGGATGTTGTATGTTCCATTATATTTATGAATGAATGATTTATGTGAAGTCTGGCTTAGATTCGAGAATTAATCATATAGATTAAAAAAAGTTTTCATTTAAAACTTATCTCATATAATAAAATCCTCGTCCGAACGAACATATGTCAGAATGAAAAAACATTTAAATTATTTTTGTGATGCATCAGTATCAATAGCTACAACGTCATAACAGATATAGATATAATGCGGTTCATACTTTTGAAGTTGATGCGTATCTCCCGAAAAAAATCAACTCCAGAAGAGTCCGCGTCTGTAAATGCCTGAACTTCGGAATCGATCCTACCTTTGTTAGGCGCGGCATCTGTGTCTTGCAGCTGTTCCCTTGGATAAAGATGTTAATTGTCATGCTTACAGCATCTCGATCTCCGGCGTTTGTGAAGTTGGGATTGATGCTGTCCTGTGTTTTTTTTTTCCTTCCACACTTAAGCTCTGCTTGTTACTGCCCCATAGCGGAGCGCAAGTGAAACGGACTACCGGAGATTTGCACTGTTTTTCTGTTAGTGTGTATAATCAAAATATGACTCAGTTTGGCCAGTTAGAAAAATATGATAATAGAAAAGTATTCTTTTCCTCTCACTTTTTTTTCTTGATTTAATTACCGACTTCACGTACTTACACTGTGTCCCGTTGCACGATGTAATATTGCGAAACTATGATTTTGTGGCAGTGTTTTGTAAAGGAATTTTCCGTTTAATCATCGTCTTAGTATAAAGCTATATGGTTGTTCTGGTATCAGTGGACGTACATTATGTATTTTTTCTTCTCTTGAGCACCATGGTCATGACATGAAGCTCAGTCATTGATTACTCGCAAATGTTAGTAGTCATCCGCTGTTTATCTTGAAGATGTAAAAGTAGTGCGCGTACATCTCCTCGTTAGTATAGTGGTGAGTATCCCCGCCTGTCACGCGGGAGACCGGGGTTCGATTCCCCGACGGGGAGAGTCTGCATCTTTTTGCCTCGGTCTCAAAAGGCACCAAGCTAGAACCGGCCCCGTGTTAGTGGAAACGGGGCTTGTGACTTGTACTCATGCATAATATTCTGCGGGTCGCTCAGCAGCGCAGCATATGAAACTAGACTCGGATTGTAAGTGTGTGGTTTTGATAATTGATGTATGGATGGATGGATCCTTAATAAGAGATATAAACAATAAGGTCCAGTCGCCAACTAATCATGTAAAATACGTCATAAACTCATGGTTGTTAAACCCAGAATAAAAATGAAGACGTATAACTAGGAAAGTCAACTTGCACATTTCAATTTTGGTTCGATATAATCACGTTGTCCTTAACCCTCCAGTGCAGGAGGGGACGGTAATGCGCATCGAATGTTTCCGAACCTGTGTGTGATACAACCGAGGAAGAGCCGATGACTTCGGGGGAGGAGGGGCAGGCGACTCGGAAGAAAAAGCAGCAGAACCCAATGCAGCCTGTAGCCCATTCAAAGGCCTACTGTTGGACCTCTGCTTATTTTGCAATACGTCTTTAGTACGGACTGAAAAATGTCCGATTTCGATGAGTTTGAGAAGCAGTTAAGCGAAAATCGGCAAGGTAAGTTTGGCTTTGAAGATCGGTGTATGCTCCCTGTTTTAGGGTAATAAAGTGGCCGGCGTGTCCTAGCGCCGAGGATGGTGCGGAGGGCACTTCTGCTGGTTCCGAAAAGAAAAGCGCGGCTGGGAAATCGGTGCCTTTTATCCGAGCGCTCGCCGATTCTGAAACCTGCCCGATTCTTCTTCTCCCAGCTGCCGCAGGATCCCCGAAAACTGACCGCTTTGGTAAATCAGTGACATTCTTTGCTTGGCATTGTTATAGAGATCGCTAGGCCTGCATCCATCAGTGCCCGGCGTACATAACATGGACATTTCAATGAAACGTTATTGGGGTGCACTCGATGTGAAAGCCTGCGGTTTTATTTATTTAATTATTTACCATTATACACTTGGATCATAAATTGTGACCCGCGTATTTTCATTCGCAGTAACACACTATGCATGGATGTTTGTTGCAAGCGTTATATTTTCAAGATCACGTTTAAAGTTTTATGCAAATAAAAACGACCGCGACCACTTGATTTAAAGTCCGCACTTAATAACAGTGTTAGTTACTTGGTTTTTAAATACTACGACGAGTTTTCTATATAATGATATGATTTTGTCTCTTTCCGATGCACAATAGCCTTTCCCTTGGGTCCGAAATGCTGGCCCTGTCATCCGTACAGAATAAGTCTTTCTCACACGATCGCCGTTTCTTCATGATGTATAGACTCTAAAAATCAGCCGCGTTCCCTGGAATCATAACAACTGCTTTTAGGTCGTTATTGCAAAGTCTTGCACCTGTATCTACCTTTACAGCGGATAGCAGTAACTAACAATGATGTACAGTTATATAACAATACACATATAACTTCATTAAAGTGCAGAGAATCCAGTAAACTGAATAAACTTAAGCCATACTAACGCAACTGAAATATACAACATGCGTTACAACGGAGTCGAAAGTAGGATTGATTTATGTACCTATCAAATGGCAATCTTGTCATATCAGCTCCTTATCACTAAATCACTAAAATGTCATTCGAAACGACCTGATTCGGCTAGACGAGCACTAAGTGCCGCCGTGTTTGATAAACTAGCAGTTCCAGTCATTCATATCTGCGCTCTGACTATGCCTGCGATTGCGGTAATTGGTTATTACCGATTTACGTAAGATGCATTGGCCGCTCCGTGTCTGTACTTTTGCAGCGGTGCATTACCGTAACGCTGTTATAACTGATGCATGAAGCTGATTCCTCGAGCAGCACCTGCGTTTAAATGCTTCACTGAAAACTGCACCTTCAGGGATTTATTTAAGCTTCTATATGAAGGACCTGCTGGGATAGAAAGGTGATATTTTATTGCTAGTTTAATAAAGTGCTGTCTGTCAGATTGAAACGATATTAATTACCCATCCATCGTCCAACCAGTTATCTTAGTCAGGCTCCCCTGGAGCCTATTCCAGGCAAATTCCCCATACAGAGAGCAGAGGCAAAATTCAGGCCTCCAGACTCGGAGGCGTGAGGCAACTGTACTCACCACTGTGCTCCTATATCATTAATTAGTCTGGTTATGTTTTTATTGTTTCACAACAGACTGACATTCAAGGGGATGTCCTTGTGCCCTTGAAATTATTAGCCATTGAGAGATGGGTGTGTTTGTTTCAGGAGGGTGTGATTGAATATGTGAATTGAATGGAGGTGCTTCATTCTGGTGAGGAAACTGGGGAGTTAGACCCCGTACCACATCTTGGTCTCCGTAAGTGACTTTTAAGGCATAGCGCTGGGTCAGTCAGCATCCAGCACCCCAGGGAAGTTGGTAATATGATTACTCTGTGACTCATGGGCTTCAAACCCACAACCATCCGGACACACATTCATAATCCCTCTGAGTTACACATCTTGGATTTATCGAAATGGATGGTAGGGGGGCAGTCATGTCGCTCCGCCCACCGTCTCACTGGTACCACGGTGTCGTCCCCCAGAGCGGGAGAAGGAGCGACACAAGAAGCGTAGCCGCAGCCGGTCTCTGAGCCGTGGCGAGAAGCACCGCCGCTGGAGCAAGGACTCCAGGGGGCGGAGTCACGAGAAGCGCAGCAGCAGCCGCGACCGCAAGGGTCGTGACCGACGGAGCAGCTCACGCGAGCACAAGAAGCACAGGTACCCCCCCTCACGGTCCCGGTTACAGGCACTGAAGCTGATATCTAGCATGGTTTGAGGCCTCTTAACAAGTTTCTTTCACAATCAACCAATTGGTTTCTTCGTGGTGGGAAGGGGGACTGTACCCATATTAAATTTTAACTGGCGTTTATAAGTAGCCCCCGCCATAGCGATGGGACCTCAAAGCCAGCCTAAAAAGTGGCGCATGGTCACACCCTCATGACCTTAAACTGCCTGCGATCCAAAGTTAAATGTAAACATTCTGCCATCTGTTTGTTTTTGCCAGATTCTGAGTGTTTACACTGTATTGTTTGGGGAAAACAACCTTCTGTTTTGTGTTTGGGCAGCTACTCTCCTCGGAGAAGCCGTAAGAAAAGGACATACAAGTACTGGGATGTTCCCCCTCCGGGATTCGAGCACATCACCCCCATGCAGTACAAGGCAATGCAAGGTTTGGATGCGACGCTTCCATGTGTGCTAGTTCAGTATTGCAAGGTTATGGTATATTGGTTGCAATGAAAGCATTTATTCTGGAGTGCCCTCCTCCCCCCTGCTGGTCAAAGAGGGAATAACACTTGGGATGATTTCAGACAGTGTGAAGAGAGCTTAAACCTAGGGGTTAGAAGCAAATGAAGGCGACGATCCGGATGTTCTGGCCGTCCCTGGTTGGGGTCTTGAAGCCCTTTCTCCTCCCCACAGCTGCAGGGCAGATCCCCACGATAGCTTTACTGGCAACATCCACCACCAGCGGCGTGGCAGTGACGCCCACCCAGGTGCCGATGGTCGGCAGCCAGATGACCCGGCAGGCCAGGCGGCTTTATGTCGGCAACATCCCCTTCGGCCTGACGGAGGTGAGTCCAGGCAAAGTCCCGCGTTGCCTTCTGTCATGCATACTGGTGTCATGTGTAGCTCAGTGAGTTAGGACACTGAGCCGGTCACAAGAAGGTTGTTGGTTCAAATCCCTTGGGCAGCAGAGTGATTTCACCATTGGGCCCCCGAGCGCAGCCCTTAAGCACTATTTGCTCTAGGAACTGTCTGGTCCTGCTTCTTCAATGAAATGTATGTTGCTTTGGATGAAAGTGTCCGCAAAATAAATAGATAAATGTACTAGACTTGTCAGTCATTTTTTTTCTCGTTTGCCTGTTTTGATGTCTTCAGACGTCTGCCTGTCTTCATTCAGTGTGTCTGCCTGTCTTTTTAGGAGGCCATGGCGGATTTCTTCAATACCCAGATGCGATTGGCTGGCTTATGTCAAGGTCCCACCAATCCCGTCCTCGCTGTTCAGATAAACCAGGACAAGAACTTTGCCTTCCTTGAAGTAAGAGTCTTTCCTGCCTAATGGCTGCTGTGTCCAGGCGGAGACCGCAGCCTTCCCTGATTAACGACGTTCTTCGTTCTGCCCTAGTTTCGGTCCGTGGATGAGACCACGCAGGCAATGGCCTTCGACGGCATCATTTTCCAGGGTCAGTCGTTAAAAATCAGGCGGCCCCACGACTATCGCCCCCTGCCTGGCATCTCAGAGCAGCCCGCCTTCCACGTACCAGGTCCGTTTTGCTTGTCGCCGTCATAACCTTAATCTTTATTTACCTTTGAAGAGCCGATCGGCAAGGCCAGTTTTTTGTACTCGTTACGGACTGACTGTCCTTCGCAAGCTGCGGATGTCTTGTCATATAAAGAGGGAGACTTTCACTTTTATTTACTTAATGTTGTAAATATTTAGCAGACAGTTTTATCCAAAGTGAAGAATGTTTTTTTTTTTTTTTTTTTTTTTGAGAAATCAGGGTCAGCCTGTCCCTAGAGCAAACTCGCCGGCCCAGTGGTGTGATCACCAGTGATGTGAACCAGTGATCTTCTGATGATAACGCTGGCATCCTAACCAGCTGAGCCACACACACACACACACAGCTCAGTCACTCACTTCTTACTGTTAACATAGGGGTGTTGTGTGGCTCTGTGATGTTTGCCCATGAAAAGAAGGTTGCTGGTTGGCAGGGTTGGCAGAGTGATTTCACCACTGGGCCCTTGAGCAAGGACCCTAACCCCCAAATTGTTCTAGGGTTGCTGGCTCCTATTCTAGTTAAAAATTCTGGACACACCTACTGAAAATGACTTGTTTTTCAGCAAGATAATGACCCAAAGCCCACCTTGAAGGTTATGCAAGTAGCTTATTACCTTGTGAACTAGGAAAGAGATGGTCCCCACAGCCCCCCAACCTAAACTCTATAGAGCTGGTTTGGGATCAGTTGGATGAGAGTAAGAGTAAGGTAGCCAGCTTGCGCGCAGAACTTGTGGAAACTCGAGGACTGTTGGAGAAACGGTCCAGGTGGGTACATATGTTAGCTGGTTGAGTCCGCAATGCTGTCATCGAAGCCAATGGCTCCTATTTTGAAGAGACAAAAATTTTGTCTTTGCAGTACTTCATATGCATAACTTCCATGCCCAAAGGCCTTTTACTATAAGGTGAATAACAGCTAAAATAGAGACAAATGCATTAAGAGCAGGTGTGTCCATACTTTTGACTGGTGCTGCATGTGTCAGCATCTCCCATGGAGAGCAAGATGGGAGAGACAAAAAACAGTCGTCAAACTGCCCCAGTATTTAGGTATTTTTTTGCTGGAGTTACATTTATCTGATATTATATAGGAGATAACGACGTCATACTGATTTGAAGTTGGCTTATTTCACTCGCGCCGTTTGCTCGTGGTCATTATCCGGCATGTTGACGGTTTGCTGTGATCGGCCGGCTTTGGGCGCCGTGCCGCTCTGTCTGCAGGGGTCGTCTCCACCGTGGTTCCAGACTCGCCACACAAGCTCTTTGTCGGAGGCCTGCCCAACTATCTCAGTGACGATCAGGTACCCCGCCCTCAGTCTCTGTCGCCGGGGAGCCGACCCACAACCCTCCTGTGTTTCTGTCCCACTGCTGCACGTGGAACTCAAGCAGGCATGCACACACACGCACACGCACGCACGCACGCACGCGCACGCACATACATACATAAAATAAACACTCGTCTCTGTGTAACTGATTAGTAGGAAAAGAAAGCCTGTCAAAGTTACCTCACCGCTTAAAATTCATTACAAGATACTGGGGGGTCAAATGTCAGCATCATGTTTAAAGCTAGCTGCTGAAAATAGCCGCACATTTGAGGTTTTTTTTTTTTTTTTTTAAAGATATTCATGGGATTTATTAAACATTTATTAGACATGTAGGTAATGAGTTGACAGTTACATTACGCTCATTGTTTATCCAGCTGTAAATTATGAAGATATTGAGACCCCGCTAATGTAAAAGGTACGTTTCCCAAAACCTCATGTTATCGACTTGCATAGTTGGAACCATTCAGTTGTTATCTAATGTTGTTAGCAAATAACCTTATTAGCAACAAAGGCTTTGGGAAACGTGCCTTACAGCTGGCGGCTTGCCAAACCAGTCACGTAGCCAGTCCCTGTGCTGCCTGTTGCTGGGTACCCTGGAATATTTGTATATCGGGTTAATTGCTGAGTGTTAGTCGGATGAATCAGCCGCGTCGTTTTGCTGCATGAAAATTTAAAATCGAGTCATCTGCGCGTCACCTAACTGACGAATACCTCCACATTGCCGTACACCTGTGTTTGCCCAATCCCAGTCCTCGGGGAACCGCCGACTGTCCACATTTTCGCTCCCTCCTAGCTCCCAGCCAATCAGGAACACCGAATACCTGGTACAGGTGTGCTGAGAGGAAGCAAAAACGTGGACTGACCGGGGGGGTACCCCCGAGGACTGGGCTGGGAAACACTACCATAGACTGTGCTTGAAATGTGGGGGAGATCGACCAAGTCCCCAAACGCTTCAGTATTCGCAGACGTGCCGTGTCTCACGTCCATGTCCGCACACTGAGAACGATGACTTCACATCCCGTTAACAGCGATGGGGAGCTGCGGAAGAATCGTTCCCTACATTGCTGTGTCGCTCGAAAGGCAGAAAATACTTCGGACCTTTTTCCCGGTGAACGATTATCAGCTTCACTGGAGTTTTCACATCGTGCCCCATGCCCTATTCTGTTATGACGTCAGTGATGGATAATATTACCATAACAACATGCACAGATGAGGTCGTCTTACTCTGAAAGTGTTGAAAGGGTCACATTTTAGACATTTTCTACTTCTCATTAGCATCTTTTATGATTTTTTTTTTTTCTTCCTATATCGCCACCCCACTGAAATCGGCCCATTATAGACATAATCCATACAGGCATTTAATAGTTTACCTATTTATTTTGCAAAAGTTAATCGCAAAACGTTTTGCGTCCACCCCTGCATTGTAACATTTTGAGCTCCGGTGTCCCACTCACTTTAGCCTAAACTGTTAAAAATGGCAAGACTCAGCCCACAAGATAGTGATCGCGGTTTCAGTGAAAGGTAAGTGAGAAGTGCAGTCAGTTTGTTTTTCTTTGATTTTTTTCCTCCTTTTCGGATTGTCATCGTAATCTTTCTTATCCAGTGTGAGTCACATGTAATCCAAGTCAAGAGGAAGGCTGTACCAAAGCAGCACTGGGGGGAGAGAGTTTGAATCCAGCAGAACTGTTAATGTATTTCACGTCAAAGCCAGTAAATGTGCCATAGACAGGTGAAATGGAAACCGCTGCTTGTATCCTGGTGTTTACATTTTTTTTGCAGTCCCTGCTACCGCTTTGATACTTACAGCTCTTTCATTTTTGTTCCCCACTTTGTCCCCAGCTAGGGGCCTGTAAGATCGTTAAGTCTTCGCTCATAATTTGTTCAGTAGTACTGACCTACTGCTGCCATGCCAACATGTAACACAAGGCAAGTAAGACATTCCGTCCCTCGCACGGATATCCTCCCTGTCGACGGCCTGCCCCTGTGGGGGGGCTCTGTCCTGGAGTGCTCTTAAGCATATGGGGTCCTTTTTTTGGGGGTTGAAGGCTGGGGAGAGACTTATTATGCTGATCACAGGGTATAAATTTGATTTTTTTTTTTTTTTGCCCCTAAGAGAAGGTAGGAGGTAGCGCCCTCTTGTGGCTGCCAGTGTCCCAGGTGACTCCTTTCTGAAGTCAGTGGTTAATGCGGCTTTACAGTAGATTCCTGTAGAATAAGTGAGGAATGATGTTAGCAGAGCTATTTCGTCCTGTTTGGCTTCAAGCCGTGGCCCCTTTAGCAGGACCCTGTGGCGGCTCTTAGCTTTACCTGTGAGTTTATCTCCTGTAGGCTTTGTCCCTCTAATTAACTGCACCAATGTGGTTCTTGGTTTTAAGAACAGGAAGTCAGTGATTCGGCTGGGTTTGTGTTCTGCCGAGTCGCCCCCCCCCCCTCCACATTGTATACATGGAACACTTAACATATAATTAGCTGTTTTTATTTAGTTTTTTTTTTATATACCATCTAGCTTAATTATTGTGGCCCTTAAAATCAGATGCAACTCGGTCCATATTTCAAAATTCGTAGTTGGAATTATCAGAGAACTTGATTAGGAATTCAGTTGTGTTGTATATGCTGTAGGATGGGGGGGGGGGAATCTGTGTTATCATTCATTGACAAGAATCAAAATAGTTACTTTTGTACGCTCCCAGTAAGTAAGTCATGCAGAAAGGGCACAGGGGGCTTTGAGCTCTAGTGTTGCACCGTAATGTCGAGCCACTTGTCATAAAGCCATTTTCCTGATGTCTTCACTGTTTCCTCATGTCGTTTTGCAAAGTTTAACATGCTGCTTCTCCCACAGTTAAGATTAGCATTTCTAGCGAGGCGCCGTGCCTGGACTGTCGGGCTAATCGCCCCCCCGCGTCTCCTCCTCTTGCCCAGGTGAAGGAACTCTTGACGTCGTTCGGACCTCTTAAGGCCTTCAACCTTGTGAAGGACAGTGCCACGTCACTGTCTAAGGGTTATGCTTTCTGTGAATACGTGGACATCAGTGCCACTGACCAGGTGCGTGAGGTGGGGCAGCAGCTGGAAGGTCTGGGGTGACTCGGGGCTTCCGGATGGAATTGCTGACGCTTGTGTGGGATGCATCCCGCAGGCCGTGGCTGGACTCAATGGCATGCAGCTCGGAGACAAGAAGCTCATCGTCCAGCGGGCAAGCGTGGGGGCTAAGAATGCCAACGCTGTGAGTATTTGCCCTCGGCTGCCGCCTTTCTGATGTCCTAAACCCAACTTGGTTCCTGGGTGCCTCCCAGGAAGCTTAATGCCCCTATTTCTTGGGTTTATTTGGGTCCATGTAAATTTCTCGCTGTTACTCGAGACGATTGGACGATCAGGGGGTATCTGACACTCTTGTCGCCCCCCGGGACAGACGGCCATCATCGAGACGCCGGTGACGCTGCAGGTTCCAGGGCTGCAGCGGCTGCAGAGCTCCGGCATGCCCACGGAGGTGCTGTGCCTCCTCAACATGGTCATGCCCGAGGAGCTGGTGGACGACGAGGACTACGAGGAGATCCTGGAGGACATCCGGGAGGAGTGTTGCAAGTACGGCAACGTGCGCTCCATCGAGATTCCGCGGCCCGTCGATAGCGTGGAGGTGCCTGGCTGTGGCAAGGTGGGACCCGTACTCTCCTGTACCAGTGGCAAAAAGAAGACCTCTGTAGGCACTAAACACAGGCTCATGGGAGCATTTCTTGCACAAAAGTGTTTTGAAAACGGAATAATTTTTTGTGTAAGAAAAACAATCTGATTGGTTCAGATAGACGACGGACGATCTGATTGGTTCAGATAGGCGACGGACAATCTGATTGGTTCAGATAGGCGACGGACAATCTGATTGGTTCAGATAGGCGACGGACAATCTGATTGGTTCAGATAGGCGACGGACAATCTGATTGGTTCAGATAGGCGACGGACAATCTGATTGGTTCAGATAGGCGACGGACAATCTGATTGGCTCAGATAGGCGACGGACAATCTGATTGGCTCAGATAGGCGACGGACAATCTGATTGGCTCAGATAGGCGACGGACAATCTGATTGGCTCAGATAGGCGACGGACAATCTGATTGGCTCAGATAGGCGACGGACAATCTGATTGGCTCAGATAGGCGACGGACAATCTGATTGGCTCAGATAGGCGACGGACAATCTGATTGGCTCAGATAGGCGACGGACAATCTGATTGGCTCAGATAGGCGACGGACAATCTGATTGGCTCAGATAGGCGACGGACAATCTGATTGGCTCAGATAGGCGACGGACAATCTGATTGGCTCAGATAGGCGACGGACAATCTGATTGGCTCAGATAGGCGACGGACAATCTGATTGGCTCAGATAGGCGACGGACAATCTGATTGGCTCAGATAGGCGACGGACAATCTGATTGGCTCAGATAGGCGACGGACAATCTGATTGGCTCAGATAGGCGACGGACAATCTGATTGGCTCAGATAGGCGACGGACAATCTGATTGGCTCAGATAGGCGACGGACAATCTGATTGGCTCAGATAGGCGACGGACAATCTGATTGGCTCAGATGGGCGACGGACAATCTGATTGGCTCAGATGGGCGACGGACAATCTGATTGGCTCAGATGGGCGACGGACAATCTGATTGGCTCAGATGGGCGACGGACAATCTGATTGGCTCAGATGGGCGACGGACAATCTGATTGGCTCAGATGGGCGACGGACAATCTGATTGGCTCAGATGGGCGACGGACAATCTGATTGGCTCAGATGGGCGACGGACAATCTGATTGGCTCAGATAGGCGACGGACAATCTGATTGGCTCAGATGGGCGACGGACAATCTGATTGGCTCAGATAGGCGACGGACAATCTGATTGGCTCAGATAGGCGACGGACAATCTGATTGGCTCAGATAGGCGACGGACAATCTGATTGGCTCAGATAGGCGACGGACAATCTGATTGGCTCAGATAGGCGACGGACAATCTGATTGGCTCAGATAGGCGACGGACAATCTGATTGGCTCAGATAGGCGACGGACAATCTGATTGGCTCAGATAGGCGACGGACAATCTGATTGGCTCAGATAGGCGACGGACAAGCTGATTGGCTCAGATAGGCGACGGACAATCTGATTGGCTCAGATAGGCGACGGACAATCTGATTGGCTCAGATAGGCGACGGACAATCTGATTGGCTCAGATAGGCGACGGACAAGCTGATTGGCTCAGATAGGCGACGGACAATCTGATTGGCTCAGATAGGCGACGGACAATCTGATTGGCTCAGATAGGCGACGGACAATCTGATTGGCTCAGATAGGCGACGGACAATCTGATTGGCTCAGATAGGCGACGGACAATCTGATTGGCTCAGATAGGCGACGGACAATCTGATTGGCTCAGATAGGCGACGGACAATCTGATTGGCTCAGATAGGCGACGGACAATCTGATTGGCTCAGATAGGCGACGGACAATCTGATTGGCTCAGATAGGCGACGGACAATCTGATTGGCTCAGATAGGCGACGGACAATCTGATTGGCTCAGATAGGCGACGGACAATCTGATTGGCTCAGATAGGCGACGGACAATCTGATTGGCTCAGATAGGCGACGGACAATCTGATTGGCTCAGATAGGCGACGGACAATCTGATTGGCTCAGATAGGCGACGGACAATCTGATTGGCTCAGATAGGCGACGGACAATCTGATTGGCTCAGATAGGCGACGGACAATCTGATTGGCTCAGATAGGCGACGGACAATCTGATTGGCTCAGATAGGCGACGGACAATCTGATTGGCTCAGATAGGCGACGGACAATCTGATTGGCTCAGATAGGCGACGGACAATCTGATTGGCTCAGATAGGCGACGGACAATCTGATTGGCTCAGATAGGCGACGGACAATCTGATTGGCTCAGATAGGCGACGGACAATCTGATTGGCTCAGATAGGCGACGGACAATCTGATTGGCTCAGATAGGCGACGGACAATCTGATTGGCTCAGATAGGCGACGGACAATCTGATTGGCTCAGATAGGCGACGGACAATCTGATTGGCTCAGATAGGCGACGGACAATCTGATTGGCTCAGATAGGCGACGGACAATCTGATTGGCTCAGATAGGCGACGGACAATCTGATTGGCTCAGATAGGCGACGGACAATCTGATTGGCTCAGATAGGCGACGGACAATCTGATTGGCTCAGATAGGCGACGGACAATCTGCCAATCAGATTGTCCGTCGCCTATCTGAGCCAATCAGATTGTCCGTCGCCTATCTGAGCCAATCAGATTGTCCGTCGCCTATCTGAGCCAATCAGATTGTCCGTCGCCTATCTGAGCCAATCAGATTGTCCGTCGCCTATCTGAGCCAATCAGATTGTCCGTCGCCTATCTGAGCCAATCAGATTGTCCGTCGCCTATCTGAGCCAATCAGATTGTCCGTCGCCTATCTGAGCCAATCAGATTGTCCGTCGCCTATCTGAGCCAATCAGATTGTCCGTCGCCTATCTGAGCCAATCAGATTGTCCGTCGCCTATCTGAGCCAATCAGATTGTCCGTCGCCTATCTGAGCCAATCAGATTGTCCGTCGCCTATCTGAGCCAATCAGATTGTCCGTCGCCTATCTGAGCCAATCAGATTGTCCGTCGCCTATCTGAGCCAATCAGATTGTCCGTCGCCTATCTGAGCCAATCAGATTGTCCGTCGCCTATCTGAGCCAATCAGATTGTCCGTCGCCTATCTGAGCCAATCAGATTGTCCGTCGCCTATCTGAGCCAATCAGATTGTCCGTCGCCTATCTGAGCCAATCAGATTGTCCGTCGCCTATCTGAGCCAATCAGATTGTCCGTCGCCTATCTGAGCCAATCAGATTGTCCGTCGCCTATCTGAGCCAATCAGATTGTCCGTCGCCTATCTGAGCCAATCAGATTGTCCGTCGCCTATCTGAGCCAATCAGATTGTCCGTCGCCTATCTGAGCCAATCAGATTGTCCGTCGCCTATGAGCCAATCAGATTGTCCGTCGCCTATCTGAGCCAATCAGATTGTCCGTCGCCTATCTGAGCCAATCAGATTGTCCGTCGCCTATCTGAGCCAATCAGATTGTCCGTCGCCTATCTGAGCCAATCAGATTGTCCGTCGCCTATCTGAGCCAATCAGATTGTCCGTCGCCTATCTGAGCCAATCAGATTGTCCGTCGCCTATCTGAGCCAATCAGATTGTCCGTCGCCTTTCTGAGCCAATCAGATTGTCCGTCGCCTATCTGAGCCAATCAGATTGTCCGTCGCCTATCTGAGCCAATCAGATTGTCCGTCGCCTATCTGAGCCAATCAGATTGTCCGTCGCCTATCTGAGCCAATCAGATTGTCCGTCGCCTATCTGAACCAATTTTTTGTGTTTGTGAAAACGGGTCTTTAATCGGGGAAACGGAGCGGGTAGAGCAGGACGGAACGCAGGCATTGACAAACTACAATGACGGACAGGGCAAACAGGTAAGACCAGGACTTAAAATAGGTCATGACTAATCAAAGTAATCGGGCAAAGCAGGAGACGATCAGGGAAGCACACGTGGGTAATCAGGGGGCGTGGCACACACGAGGAGCGGACAAGCCGGGCATATATGTATATCTATATAAAACCTCATTAATGAGGGACAGGGAACAGAACGGACAGACAGAACTGGCACAGGGGAAGGAGCCAGGACAAGACTTGACATAAGACAGGAAAGGCAGAGAAACAGATCAGAAAGGGGGACACGGAGGGAACAGGCAGGACAAAAGGACCGGGAGTGAACGAAGGGAACATCGGGGAAAGAGGAGCAGAAGCCAGAGGGACGAGGGACAAAGAGAGGAGGGACAGAGACAGGAGGAACAAAGCGAGGGGGAGCAGAGGCAGGAGGGACAAAGACGGGAGGCCAGGGAGAGAAGGAGGGGGAACCAAGAGGAGCCCGAGGGAGACCCAGCGGGCGACGGGAGGCAGCCGGAAGGGCTGCAGGCGGCCGGGAGGCCGGAGCCGGAGGGGCCGAGGAGATGGGGTGAGGGACAGACGCAGGGACGAAGGAGGGAGTCGGAGGGGAGACCAGGGAAGGGGACGAAGGAGCTGGAAGGGACCCTGGCGAGGGCAAGGAGAGAGGGGGAGCCGCAGCAGACGGCGACGTCCTCCGACACGCCAGAGCGGGAGGACCAGCAGGCGAATGAGGAGCCGCCGTCGGGGGGCCCGCAGGCAACCGATAAGACGCCGGAGGAGGGACCGAGGCAGGGCGACGAGGCCGCGGAGGGGGACCCGCAGACGACAGCCGACCCGGAGGGCCAGGACCCGCAGGCGCCGACCAAGCCCTAGCGCCGGCGAGGGAGGGCGAGCCAGGGGGCTGGGCGGGTGGGACCCCAGCCGTGCGTCTGTGTCCTCTCCCCTTATGGGACACAGACATAAGGACCCGTGGCCGGGGTCGGGCTCGTCGGGGTGAGGGTACCAGAGTCACAGGGGGAGAAGGGACTGGAGTGGGGCCAGGGACTGGAGCTGCAGGCTGCAGAGGGGGCGCCTGCCCGGGAGCTGCAGGCAGGGAAAGCGCCTCGGACGTGGGCGCGGTAGCTGCAGGCAGCGGAGACGGCTGCTCGGGCTCTGGGGCCGCAGGGGGCACTTATTTTATTATATAAAATAAGTGTCACACAACCGGGGTGACATGCCTTGCCTGCTTGTGGGATGAGGAAGACTCAGGGACTGGAAATGGGATTAAAACTGAAGATGTGCTCATTCCTTTGTGTATTTACAAATTTTCCTTCCGTCAGACATGAGGAGTTTGCTGCTATATTTGGCACTAATAGAGATTCTGATGCTGCTATTTTTATTGTCTATTAGTTTGTTATTATTTACAAGTTCTGTTGTGTTTTTGCATTTTTCTCTTCTGGTTAATTAACTGCTGTCTGATTGCTGTGAAGTATGAGTGTGGTGAGTAAGACTCAGGGACTGGAAGTGGGATTACAACTGAAGATAACATGCTTATTCCTTTTTGTATTGTTTACAAATTTCCTTCCGTCAAACATGAGGAGTTTGCTGCTATATTGTGCACTAACAGAGATTCTGATGCTGCTATTTTTATTGTTTATAAATGTGTTATTGTTTCCAAGTTGAGTATTCAATAAATGCTAAATTGAGAAATTTTGTGTATCGTTTGTTATTATTAGTGTGATATTTTACCATGCAAATAGAGGGGAAAACGTCCAATTATCGGCCAAAAAAAATCAGCAGCATATATCGGCCATCGCCTGACCCTGACTCCTAAATATCGGCATCGGCTATTGAAAAACCCATATCGGTCGACCTCTAGTAACAGTACATTCTGTCCAATTCATCCATCGAGTTAAGTCACACACCCACTTGAGGGGGCACTCCGGCAGACGTGAGGATGGGGATGTTCTTTCCGCTATAACATCCACTGCAGAAGTACATCTCGCTCCTGTTCACAGGGCTTACTTCAATGATGAAGCAGGGCTGGTTGTCTGGACAAGTGAAGTTGTCCTGCTGCTGGGTCTCGGTGCCGTTTTTCCACCTAAGCTTGAAGGTGGAAATGTGTTCCAACTTGGTCCCTGGGACTGCAGCATAGCCAAACATCGCGAGCAGCGTCGGCCACACCCACCACCAGAACCATCACACCGTCCTATACACATAAAGAAGAACTAAAACATAGAGTGTTGTGACAATCTATGCGTTAATGTTTGGCAGCATAGGTGATTCGTTAAAATTATACCGAAGAATGGAAAATGTGATATTTAGAATATTTTTTGCCATTTAGTAGCTAATTTAAGCACTTACCCAATGCCTCAATTTGTTTTAGGTCAGTAATGTCTGAGCCAAAAGAATGAATGTATGAATTTAATACAATTCACCCACTCCCACCCACACACAAATCTGAAATTCAATTTATTAAGACACTTCTTAAACATTAGTGCATTAACAAAAAAGGAAAATCTTAAGAGATTCAGTAGGATTTTCTATGTTAGACTTAAGTTAATAGTTCAATAGTTTTTATATATTTCAGTATACCAATTTGACTTTAATGTTGAAACAGATGCTAAAACATGGAATAATTTCATAACTAGAGAAACATGTTATTCACAAACACTAGCAAAGGTAGCTTATAGTTAAACTTACTTAAGTCAGCAAGTCAGGCTACAGTGTGTAAGAATTGTCGTAAACGATAATTTGTCTCAGTCTTACATGACAGAATAAGTAAACAGAAAATATAAAATGGCTGAAACAGCATCATTAACGCCAGCTACAGTAGAGGCGCAGAAAAGGTGTCATGACTGAAGTATTCCCAAACTTTGGAAGACCGCATGCGAGCCTTTTTTGCCGCGTGTTTCTCCAGAGGCTCCGGAGCTCCGCTGGTTGACGCAGCCAAGTTGGCTCATGTGCAGGGGGACAAGCGGCAAATTTCTTTTTTGCAGGGTGGTAGGTGATGTCTCATTAATATTTCTGAGAGAAGTGCTACATGATTGGCCAGTGCATGCCTTACAAAATGGTGCGGCACTGCATCCAAGCCTGCGGCACTCAGAGTCACAAATACAGTGGAAACCATTTGTAGTAATTACGTCTGTCTGGCTGATTTCCAACTAATTGATATTTGTATATTTATTACATGAATATAAGGTAATATAAGGTAATAGAAGAGGTATTTAATGGTTTTCCGTCTGAGGAATTTGCAAAAAACTGCAGTGCATGATGGGTCGGATCTAAAGGCTGCCTAACGTCCTCATCTGTAGGACGACTTACATCAAGACTAGGAAGGTGCATAATGTTCATGCCTGGTTGCGTTTGTTGGTCCAGAAAGTAATTCAATTTCGCCATGTAGGTTACGTTCTTAAAAACTGCTTGGAATATAGCCCGATTATATGCTGTGGGCCTTTTAATTTCTTTGTTTACCAGGTAGGCTACCTTCTTTAAACTGCGTTTTGTTAGACTACATATTTAGGGAGGTCTTTATAAATTTATTGTAGTCTTTATAAATATGTACATAGTTTAGCCTAACCCAGCCACTTAAGGGAGCAAGCCAGCTCAACTAGGTGTCGGTCCCAAGCCCGGATTAATGGGGAGGGTTGGCGTCAAGAAATAAAGAGACTGTATCTTCACTGCATGACTGATGTCAAAATGTGTGAAATATGTGGTTGTATAAATAAATTCATTAAAGTAGGTTAATGATTCTGTGCTGTCTAAATTGTATAGAAAATTTCTACATATAGCCAAACAAATCTCCTCCTGTTTGAAAAGGCATAGAAAAAGCAATTTAGCCACTAAAACTTTACAGTTTTTGTGAGGGACAGTCGAATTCTCTCGTTAAGTTTTTTGTGATCCTGCACCTACACTTTGCCGGCCCCAGGAGGATGGGCTCCCCCTTTGAGTTTGGTCCCTCCCAAGGTTTCTTCCTTCTTGGGAGTTTTTCCATGCTATCGGCGCCTATGGCTTACTCACTGGGGGCTTTGGGTGGGCATGATATAAAGCAAAGCATTTTCCCTTCCAGTTTCCTCCTCTGGTCCACATTGCAGGACCATCAGCCATCAGAAACAGCCCAGACAGTCTCCTTCAGCTTCTTTAGTGTCCTTGGAAGCCAAGGCAGTTTTAGATCTGAGAGGAGGTTTATCAGAAGGACACATATTACGTCGTTTGTCCTGAAATGTAACATGGGGAGGAAAAGTTAAGCGGTTTAGTCAGATTGGAGTCGTTTATTCAGCAGTGGCAGCGCCAGTGACTTAATGCTACAGGTGCTATAGGGGAGTGAGATTATTTAGAGCGGGTGCTTTAGCTTTTCAGCTTATGTAGATGCTGTATAGAAGCACACAGCACGATAAGCTACAGCATGGATAAAATATGATAAAATATGAAATTCTAACGTCTAGCTCACAGAGCCTCTATGTGTACTTTGAAGAAAAAATACACTACAAGTATGCTATAAAAACCGCAAAAATGTCTTACACAATATACAGATTTTACAGATAGTTAAAGAAAAAATGAAACCAATATTTTGGGGGTGCTGTGGGGGTACTATGGTCATTGGAGGAGGAGCTAGAGCCCCCCCCCCAAGCTTTTCCCTGGTGCTGCCACTGTTGTTCAGATTAAAAGTAACCTTGTCATTAATAAACAGTACTCTGATCAAATTTTTGCATGTACAAACACAATCAAAGTTTAACCACATGTTTAGACACAATTCACACACCTGTTACATTTCCATAATGCTAAGACTCTCTACACTTACTTCATCCACTTTCTTGTTTGGTACACAGTCAATTGATGGATGTGTAAGATTATTACCAGACCGTCTGCTGCAAACTCTACAGTTAATGAATGGCTGCAAAAACACACAGACACACAAAAACAGTATTTAAAGAGTGGTGGGCAATAAATACAGTGAGAGAAGGTGTAGTAAAGATATATCTAAAGATTTAAGGCAGAGCTGCTGGACTGCAGGGTTTAATGACACAGAACAATTTTAGAGGAAAGAGCTTCCAAAGCAGGGTCACCTTAAGGCTATATTATACAAAGCAAGTTCATCTAAAAGTATGAACAACAAATCCCGTTTAACTGAACACTGCTCTGTATTAAAATACTGTCCTCCGATCAAGCTAAGTGGTCCTGTAGTTCACTATTTAAAGAGGTAAATTTAAAGGGTAATTCACACTGCGCATCTACCCTGCTCTGACCAGATTTAATTGCCCTTTCACCACAAAACACCACACTGCCATTTAAGGCTGATTTCAACTGCCTGGTAATCCAGCCTTTAAGCCTGTAAACCTACTAAAATTTGAGAATAAGGTGATGGAACTGGCTGTTTGAGGCCACCTATCTATTTGTTACTTTATTGTTGGCTAACTTTCCTCCGCAGGGCATCAAAAAAGTTAACATGAACCTAAATTAATTTGCTAACTGATATGTCCAATGCTCACAGTCACAGTGACTCTTTACTTACCCTCTTGTCCATGAAAATACAGTCAGCCCGATGGTCTGTTGCAGTTGACTTTGGACATTTTGTTGCTCTCAAGAGAATCTCAATGTCAATGTATTCACTGCTGATCTAAATCACATAAACACGTTATATACAAAATTGCCTACAACTGTTTTAAAGGCAATATAACAAACAATAATCACCCAAAAAATGGCAAACTGTCACAGACTTGACTGCAGCAGATTCAGAGAGAAACTGTGAGAAGGTAAAATTGACCAGGGCTGAGATATACAACCATCACTTTCATTGTGAAGAGACATTAAGCATCATATGCATTGAAATTAAAACATCAAAATCAATGTGATTCTCATTAGTTCAGCTTGCAGATGATGAAAGTTTCACACTTTTGTAAACACTTTCTCAGCAGTTACCTTCGGACGGCCCTGGATGTTATAGAAATTCATGTGCTGACGGGTTCCTTGATGAGCATTTTCGACTGCGAGTTTAATGGCCGTCTTGTAGAGTGCAGGGAGACTGTGGTAATCTTGCTGGGCCTCTGTGGAGATAAGCAGAGCTCCATAAGCCAAAACCAGAACCAGCAGGCGGGTCATCTTCCTCTCAGCTTTGAAGGGAGAAGCAGGACTGAGGACACTGATCTGTGGTCCCCTTATCCAGCACGTCCAGGGGCGTGTCCTTCACCCGAAACAAACAGACCTTTGAACAACATTGGAAAACTCTTCAGGATGAATCGAGGCAGGTGGTCAAGTGGGTTTATTGTTATTTCAGCAATATACACAGTACACAGTGAAAGGAAACATTGTTCCTCCTGGACCACGGTGCAAGACAAAGAAGAAAAACAGAAACAACACAAGATGACACAAGTGCGGGCAAGATAGAACTATACAGAGTGAAAGGAGCACAAACAGAGGGAGAAAGTGCAAGATAAACACAAGAGCAACAATACAATACTACAGGACAAGACAGCGCAGTCAAGAACACAGAGTGCAGCCAGAGCTAACCTGAATAGGGGCATCAAGGTTGCCAGGCAGGCAGAGAAACAGAAAATAGAGGTCTACTTCACATACAACAACCCACAGTGGGTGTGGCAGGGAATACAACACATTACAAACTTCAAAGGCAACAACACCGTCACTGTTAACAGCAACGCCCTTTTAGCAAAGGAGCTAAACAGCTTCTTTGCTCGTCTGGAGGAACACAGAGCAGACATAGCCACACTGCCCCCTCCCCCAATCTCCAGCACTCACAGACTCCCTCTGCAGGAACACCACGCGAGAAGGCACATTGCATCTCTAGGTGTGTGGAGTTTAAGACAAGGCAAGTGATGCTACGATAATATAATTCCTTGGTAAGACCCCACCTAGAATATTGTGTGCGGGTTTGGTTACCATACCTTAAGAAGGACATTGCTGCCTTGGAAAAGGTGCAACGTAGGGCAACGAGAATGATTCCTGGTCTTAGAGGAATGTCTAATGAGGAGAGGTTAGCTGAGCTGAATCTGTTTAGCCTCGAGCAAAGGAGACTAAGGGGGGACATAATCCAGGTGTTTAAGATTCTAACAGGTCTGGATGCTGTTCAGCCAAATGGCTATTTCAATGTTAGTTTAAATACCAGAACTCGTGGCCATAAGTGGAAATTAGCTGGAGAACATTTTAAAACGAATTTGATGAAGCATTTCTGTACACAGCGTGTAGTTAGAGTATGGAATAGTCTTCCTGTTATTGTAACACAAGCTAAAACCCTGGGTTCTTTTAAATCAGAGCTAGATAAGATTTTTGAGCTATTAGCTAAGTTCTCCTCAAAGGAGCTTGATGGGCCGAATGGCCTCCTCTCATTTGTAAATCTCTTTGGTTCTTATGAGTCAGCTTACAGAGATGAGGTCCAGAAACTGATAGGTTGGAGTTCAGCAAACAATTTGGCACTAAACAGCACAAAGACAAAGGAATCACTGACTTCAGGAAGGATGGAGGCGACACTGGCCTGCCTAGATGGATGGATGGATGTTTTTATTGACATTGTAAGTACAATGAGATTTAGTTTGGAACGCGCCAGCAGCTACACAGTATATTTACAATTATATAGATTGTGAGGCATAAAATAAGGTGTGAGTAATATAACATAACGACATAATATAAGTAATCATTAATTAATCATTACAGATGGTATGAGGTGTGAACCGCTAGGCTGCTATGGCATGTTTGGTATCAAACCGATGGAAAATCACTCCAGTTTCCAAATCTGGTCAGTGGTTACCACGAAAGTGAATATATCAAAAGTTACACCAGCCTAACGAAAATCATCAATACAAGGGAAATCACTCTGGTCATAAATCTCAAAAGGACTGATACAGACCCCCTTCCGAAAGCCCGCCAAATGGATGGTCAGCCATTGGTCCAGGAGTCGAATTCCTGGTCACTCCTATTCACGAACTTTACACTATAAAACCTGGCACCTCAGAACAAAGCCAGGAGAGGAGAAACAGAAGGGAGGAGAAAACAAAAGACCATCAGCACGAAGAGAGGCAGAGAACATCAGCCCAAGAGAAGAGAAGCCCACAAGAAGCCCTCCTGAAGCCTATCAGTGAAGACCCAGCTGGACAGAGAACTGCAACCAAGCCCAAGCTTCACCAGGAGAGGGAATCAGAGGGGCTCCACTCCAACAACCGCTGCAAACACCGCGCCTCCCTGAGTGCCATCACCCATCAGCTCATCAGCCTCCGCAACCAACTGCCAAGACCCCCCCCCCCCCACTCTGCAACCAAGTAAACAAACTTCCTTTCATTTATAACAACCTAAACTCCTATTCACCTGCTATATTACTTTAGGACAGTATTTCCACAAATTGCTTGCTTTGCAGAACAGTATTTTCCCTTTTAAGGTTACTCATTTTAAATCTGGTCATTGCATTTTCATGATTACATTGTTTGTGTCCACTCCGTTATTTCGTGTTTATTGTTTGTTAGGTGTAATGTCTGTCTTATGTTAGTTATAGGAATAAATGCATGTCTTTTACACAACTTCAGCCTCCGTTCATTGAGTGCTCACAAGAATCCCTGCCTGTGCGATCTACGCTCTGAAACCTCAAATTCGCCTGAAATATCGCGAGACTCTCTCTCATTGGCCGTGAGGGGAGCTTCGCTACCGATCGTTTACATTACCTGGTGACGCAGCTCGTTGGACAAGCCTTCTATTCTAACCCAGGTTATTACGTGATACTGGTTATTAATGAGTTCCATTTAAGTCACACATTAACAGACTCACGGTGTTTCGCAATTGAGTTTGAGCCGACCATTCAGCATAAAAATTGGTTAATAATCACAAGGCACAAGGTTTAAACTTATTCTGAGCACACAATTTAAACTTTTTATGACCGAACGTGCAGTGAAGAAGCGCTACTGTCAACTGGTTGCAAAAGTCGCACTCATGGCAATCTGAAGGCATTTAAGCGGGATCATATGGGCTTATTATAGTTATTTTTATTTCTATTATTAGTAGTTATATTATTTTGTTTTATTTTCGGTGATTTCATTGTAGTTCTTTCGTATTAAACTGCAGTAAACTTTAACCCTATGTCTGACGAGATTCTCAGATGTAGCGCTTTGTTTCCAGGTTCAATTCGGACGAGTGTCTCCGTTTCTATATATCCTGGGAGAGATCTCTCTATTAGCGAACGGGAATACTTGTTATGAGGTTCTAACCTAAATTATGTTGCGCTTGGACATAAGACCGATAGCTTAGTTACCTATCAGGATCATACTCGTATGTGTGTGCCTGCTTTAGACAAAGCAAGTTTAACACAACTTTGCGCTGTGAGCCAAGTGTGTGTCATTTAGAAATTGGGAGTCTCCTGTGCTTGAGACCCACCGTGGTTAAGCACCATTTGCGACGAGATATAGTGCACTCACAATTTAAATCTGTCGCCGTAACGCGTGCGCCGTCTCGCTTCAGTAATTGTTTTAAGGGGTTTTATACTGTGCAAGGCACAGAAGAAGGCCACAAGCAGCATGCGCATGCATTAAATGTGTGTGTCACTCATCTAGCGTCGGCAACCGCCTAGCTATATCTTTGGTTACCTCTAGTGGTCAGGCATAGAACTACCACTCCATTTCGAAATTGCGCCTCTAGTGGCCAGGCATAGAACTACCACTCAATTTCGATATTGCGCCTCTAGTGGCCAGGCATAGAACTACCACTCCATTTTGATTTTGCGCCCCCGGTGGTCAGGCATAGAACTACCACTCCATTTCGATATTGCGCCCCCGGTGGTCAGGCATAGAACTACCACTCCAGTTCGAAATTGCGCCTCTAGTGGTCAGGCATATAACTACCACTCCATTTCGAAATCGCGCCTCTAGTGGTCAGGCATAGAACTACCACTCCATTTCGAAATTGGGCTTCTAGTGGTCAGGCATAGAACTACCACTCAATTTTGAAATTGCGCTTCTAGTGGCAAGCCATAGAAGTACTACTCCATTTCGAAATCGCGCCTCTAGTGGTCAGGCATAGAACTACCACTCCATTTCGATATTGCGCCCCCGGTGGTCAGGCATAGAACTACCACTCCATTTCGAAATTGTGCTTCTAGTGGTCAGGCATAGAACTACCACTCAATTTTGAAATTGCGCTTCTAGTGACAAGCCATAGAACTACTACTCCATTTCGAAATCGCGCCTCTAGTGGTCAGGCATAGAACTACTATTCCATTTCGTAATCGTGCCTCTAGTGGTCAGGCATAGAACTACCACTCCATTTCGAAATTGCGCTCCCGGTGGTCAGGCATAGAACTACCACTCCATTTCGATATTGCGCCCCCGGTGGTCAGGCATAGAAGTACCACTCCATTTCGATATTGCGCCCCCGGTGGTCAGGCATAGAACTACCACTCCAGTTCGAAATTGCGCCTCCAGTGGTCAGGCATAGAACTACCACTCCATTTCAAAATCGCGCCTCCATTGGTCAGGCATAGAACTACAACTCCATTTCGATATTGCGCCCCCGGTGGTCAGGCATAGAACTACCACTCCATTTCGAAATTGCGCTTCTAGTGGTCAGGCATAGAACTACCACTCAATTTTGAAATTGCGCTTCTAGTGGCAAGCCATAGCAGTGCCACTCCATTGAAATTGCACCTCTAGTGGTCCGCCATAGTAGGTTAACAACATCTGAGTTGGGTCTCTGGTGGTCAACTGCGGTGATACAACACGCATAATTGGACACACAGGTTCTTGCCTGAAAGCAGGAATCAACTTCACGGACTAAATCAGTTTGATCACAATACATTAACATCCAATTAGGTTATTGTTGCATAACTAATTGATGTTTACAATTGAATAAGAAACACAATTCATTTGGTTTGATTCCCGTTTAACCTTTTTGATTTATTTTAGGTTTTATTTCACCTTATGCTTTCATTCATTCCCTCTCCCCCAACAAGGGGACTTGCATAGAAGTTCAACCACTATTAACAACAGTAAACCAGTTACGTACACAATCCCATCAGGAAGTCGTTTGGATGTGATCAGTTGAGCCCTTCGGGTGCTGGGTGCTTACCATTCGCTCTCTGTTGGTTGAGCTTGTCTGTGGCTCTGCTGTCACTGCTTGTGATCGTACAGTTTGTCAGAACCGAAGGGGAGTTCTCAGCAATTGGATGCCCAAAAGCGTGTCAGCCCGGCTACACCCACTGACTCATTACGGGCAAGGCTGACAGGTACCTCAGGCGGTCATTACAACTTTTGAGCAGGACTTCGTTTAGGGTGAGTTCTGAGAACGGCCCTAGCTTGGACTCTCACTAGGGTGGGTGATACCTGAAGGCAATTTTGCCAGCCGATAAGCTGAGCTCCACCTGGGTTGTCTCAGTTGTGCATACAGAATACGCCCTTCCAAGTTAACATTGCTGGGGATCGGGGGAGTGGAAGCCGGACTCAGGCTTGCTTGGCTGGGAGAATGATTCCTGGTCTTAGAGGAATGTTTAATGAGGAGAGGTTAGCTGAGCTGAATCTGTTTAGCCTCGAGCAAAGGAGACTAAGGGGGGACATAATCCAGGTGTTAAATCTGGTCATTGCATTACATTTTTTTTGTATCCACTCCTTTATTTCGTGTTTATTGTTTGTTAGGTGTAATGTCTGTCTTATGTTAGTTATATCCATCCATCCATTTTCCAAACTGCTTATCCTACTGGGTCGCGGGTGGTCCGGAACCTATCCCGGAATGTGGAATGGGCACGAGGCAGGGAACAATCCAGGATGGGGGGCAGCCCATCACAGGGCACACTCACACACAAATCGTGATTATATTATTGCACTATACTATATAAATAAAAAGTAAACTTAATACCAGTTGTGGTAATAAAGTGCACAGAGAGTAAGAGAGAGTAGGGTTTCACATAAACGTATGTTCATTAGCATTTAGTATTCTGATGGCTTTGGGGTTAGAAGCTCTTATTAAATCTGGTTGTTCTGCAATGCATACTGCGGTAACGTTTACCAGAGGGCAGAAGTTCAAACATCTCATGTGCTGGGTGCGTGGGATCTTTTTTAAATATAATTATGCATATGTAGAACTAGGGATATGATCCTGTTAAGTATGATAGTTCTGTCTCATTATTGCAGGATCGACATCCATAGTAACTGTGGTGATCTATCCATTTGTGTGCATGTCTGTGTGTGTGTGTGCGAGCGGGTATACCTATCCTACCCCATAGCGTGATAAATACCTGTTTTTTTTTTCCCTTATGGGGACCACGAAACTGAAAACCAGGAAAACTCTATTTTATAAAAATCTGTGACTGCTGTGGAAAAACTAAAAATGCAAAACCTCTTTTATTTTGCTTGGTTACTTATGGTTATGGTTAGGGCAGGGTGGGGGTTAAGATTGTCATAGTTAGCGTTAGCATTTATCCAATAGAAGTCAATGAGCGGGCCCCATAAGGATAGGTATACCCTATGTGTGTGCATGTGTGTGTTTGTCCCATATTGCCTGGGCTTCAGGATACCTCATAACCCGGAACTTCATCAGAAGTAGTTAGAAAATGGATGAATGGATGGATGGATGGATGGATGGATGGATGGATGGATGGATGGATGGATGGACAGATCAATAAAAGTACAGAACATCCATTTTACAAAGAACCATCAACACTAAATGTATGCACTGGTCATGCTCCTGGAAATTAAACTTTTCTGAAAAGCAGCATGTTCATAAATTAGCTGCTGTTATACCTTGGGGGAACAAATGCAGATGAAATTGTAAAACAAACTGCAGTGGCAAAACAGTTCTGGCTGCCTGTGCTGCCCTGCCTGCCCGCCCTCCTGCCCATTACGTCCTGCCTGTGCCACCCTCCTGCCTGCCCTCCTGCCTGTTTACGTCTTTCCTGTGTGCCCTGCTGCCAGTTATTCTGTATTTACATCCGGACTTAACTAATTGAACCATATAAACCATATAAATCAGGACTTTGTTAACCTGACTTCTGCCCTGTGGAGGATGGGCTCCCCCTTTCACTCTGGTTCCTCCAAAGGTTTCTTACTATGACTGAGTTTATCCTTGCCAATGTCGCTTTCTAATTTTTCAGGCTAGATCTTGCTCACTGGGACAATTGGGCAGGGACAAAGTAAAGTGCTTTGAGACAATGTAAGGCTATGAAAATGTACTATACAAAATAAAGTGAATTGACTTGAGTAATGTGGCACAAAGCAACCCTTCTTTGCCACAGGAAATGTCTGGTGCAATTTCTTTTTTAATTGTACATGTCAATTGCATAATACCCTAAACTAATTCATTATTATTTCTATTATTATCATCATCATCAGTATTTCATTAGTATTCCATGGTATTTAGATTTTTCAGGAATCAGTGTGTGTACTGTATACTTTTTAATTTATTTGCACTATGTGTAGTGTCTCTGCAGCTGTATATACTTGCTGCATTATGCACAAGAACTTCCCTCAGGCATCAGTATAGTTAATCAAATGTAATATTTCTTGCTTGTTTATTAAGTTGTTTTAGGTATTTTGTGTGTTCCACTTAATTTAGTGTAATTAGTCCTAGTTGACTCAGGTTTAGTTAGATTTTTCCTTCTGTTGTTCCTCTGCATCATGCTACTGTCATAAAATTTCAATGTCTTACCTAACTTAAGAGTTTTGTGCATTGTGTTTTGGAGAGAAAGAAATCATTACTTTTTTTCTTTAGATTCATCCACTGATTCTATCACCTATGACACATTCCCCCTGAATATTTGTTTGTTTATTTATGTATTTGCTTGGGGGATGGAATTAACAAACAGAAATAACTGAATGAATCAGGGTAGTGAAAAACATTTATAAACTTATCATTTTGGTATTGGTACGATCCTGTTCTGGTTAGTTAGCCGAGGGAGTAAATCATCCGGAGTTTCATCTCTCAATCTCCTCCTACACCCACTCAGCATCACAGTATGGACTCCCCAATGCAACTGATCTGCACGTATTTGTACTCTGGGAGGAAATTGAAGCCCCCATAGGAAAAACTCAAAGCCTACAGACATATGCACAAAACCAGGGGACATGCTCAGTTCTGCAGGCCTGGAAGTGTGAGAGAAGGCTATTTATTGAGTTTCCCCTCTGCCCCTGGTAAAGATGAAACATGCACAAGTCATTAAACACACATATACTTACATGAAAGTCTGACTGATACTGGAGCTTCCAGTGCCCGTAAACCAGGTACTGGGGTACTCCATTTCCTTCTTGATAATTAGCGCCATTGAAAAAAAAAACGGTGCCTTTCCTAATATTAACTGACTCTCAGACAAATGTACTGCTTGAAGACCCTGCCACTATTCGCATTTTCCAGCAGGAGTCACAAATCTTCATTGCATTCAGTTTATTCTCAGATGAGCTCATGCATGTTTCTATGTGCATCTTTACACTTAAACAAATACAGCTAACCTCTGTTGTTATATTCCATATATATTTGTCGTGACTGGCCTTTTTTCTCAAATGATGGATTTCTGAAACTAAAACTGACAGTATTCTAAAATATTTATATTGCCACATCATCGACACATGTTCTAATATGACATAGCATTCCCCTGGACCATAGTGCGACTTAGAGACAAGATATAACATGCCCTTCACGGTAAAACACTAGATAGGTGCAACACTTAATGTCAACGTTGTCAATGTCAATGTTGACTTAATGTCAACGTTAAATTCATGGATTCGCAAATTAAGTAACACGGTTACAGTACAAAAACGAGCAGAGCTGTGTATGGCATGACTATCTCGCGGCGGCGACAAAATATGCTTATCCTTCTAATTATTCAGAAGAAAATATATTTGCAAGCACAGCCGTTCACGGCTTCCGTACAAAAAGCTGTCACTACGCTACAGGAAGAATACACGACCAATATAGGATTTACACAAGTCTGCTTCTTTTGTTTTATTTAGTAACAACTTTCACAAAAATTGACAGCAATACTGCTAAAAGTGCAGATCTGTTGCCAAATTAAATAAACAAAGAAATTAATCATAAAAATATTCAAAGTATATACAGCCAGGGGCGCCACTAGCAATTTTGGGCCCTATGACAAAATATGAGGTTGGGCCCCCCTACCACACCCATTCAGATCTCTGGGGGCCCCTAAAGGGCGTGGGCCCTTAGAATTGTCCCAACTTTCCCCCCCTTAGCGGCGCCCCTGTATACAGCTAACCATTTCCAATCGAAAAGTACATACAAGTCTCCAATATAAGTTATACAATGGAGCGCAGATAAAACTTTTAAATAGTAATTAACCAAACTATATAAAGAATACAAGTTTGAATACAGGTAATTTGTATAAATTTTACTGTGTTCAGACTGAAAAATCAGCACCAGCCTTACACACATTGCAGTTCTGCTTTTTTCTTCTTTTAGCATAATTACCCGTTTCACGTTCACGAGGCAGAAGATCCCTGCAAATGTGAAAATTCACAAGTAACAGGCACCATTAACCTCAAGCCATAACAGTCTGCTAGCCTGAACAATAGCAAACTCTATGTATTACCAATTATTACGCAGGTTGTCACTTTATCAAATCATGACTGTTACTAAGAAGTGGGAGTGAAACGCGTGTCACGAGATCTCGCGATATTACAACATGACGAGATTTCTCGTTGGAGCGAAAAGCCGTTTCACGAATGCGCTGCAAATGAGCTGCTGTAAATATGTCGGCATCTGACTAAATTACTATAGTAGATACCCCAGACACTTTTGAATCTTTTGTGTGTCAGCATTTCGGGTGCCCGGCGGAAAATATAAATGGCGAAAGGGAGACAGACAAAACACGAACCATCTGTAAGGACTGTAGAAAGCTAATGCCGCACACAGCGGCTAATGCTACTACTAACTACTATGCAAAGCCATTTGCAGCACCATCATAGCTCTTTATTTAAATTCACTGCACCGGTGAAGAAAACATTTTTTAAAAAATGTTATGTTTATTATTGGGTGCTTTCCACTTCATGCACCCACATACAGCGCTAGCTTAAAGCAATGCATTCTGGTCCTGACGCAATGCATCATGGTTATATTTTTTATCGCCCGTTGCATTACGTCACCATGTCACATGGTACCAAAACTCCGCGAGAGCAAGACACATCAGGCAGCACCTCTTAGCAGGCTGCACAGGCTGGATCCGCCTCCATTACGACACAACTTTGCCCTTATTGGCTTAAGATTTTAGTTACATACATGACGTTTGTATATCTGCTATTTCTCCCGAGAAGCAGGTAAAGCGGTAACTGCTTTTCAATTAATTTACTTGGTAAAATTAAATTTAAATAAATGATATGAATATTGTAATAGTACTCGTGAGCTTTGTTTGTTGTTAGTTACTATAATGTTGCGCTGCTTTATTTGTTTAATCGTCTTGTCTGTGAAGACATTCAAGTTAATCAAATAAGAACTGCACTGTACACTGTACATGACCATAAAAACTTTGAATCCTTGAAATAAATGTTTTTGATCTTTTCCTTGGCAGTTATCTTTTTACACAGGGCCTCTATGTACACAATAGTTATTTTTTTCACGACTAACAGTATGGATCAGGAGTTGGTTATTGTAAAAGAAGTAATGTGCATGCAGGTGATATTTGTATAGATTTATATTTACCCCTAGGTGATAAGTTTGACAGTCATTTCTTTTACCGTTTGGCCTCTCGGTTGAACATAATAGTGGCGCGAGCAGCTCCACTTGGTTTTTTAAAAATACTCAGCCATGAACTTTTGGTGAACTCAGGTGAATCCCTTCCTTCAGTAGTAAACCTTGGTAGTTTCAGCCGTTTACACATTGTCTCACTAAAAGGTTGATAATATATTTGTCCTTTTACATAGTGATAAAATATACGCGATAAAAATGTGAATATTCATAGATTCAGGACTAACAAAGTAGCTAACAGAAACTCAGACTAACAAAAGGTGCAAATACATACTCAGTTGGTTCCATTGTGTTGATTACATTATAATGTTTACATTGTAATGATTATATCATGGATATTTGGCATACTTTTTATAAAATCGTAATTCTTATATTCTGCGTTATATAGTGCTAAATAATATTCCATAGATGGATGGACTTTATTAATCCCCGTGGGGAAATTGTGTTTTTTATGTCTCCCTCAACTTACTCTTTGTGGAGTAAGTTGTCCGCGAAGTGCAGCTACCTGTTGGGGCGCCCAGGGAGCTGGGGGTTAAGGGCCTTGCTCAAGGACCCACAGACGTGCTGAGGCTGGGTTAGTTTCAACTGGTGACCTCATTACAGGCACAAGGACTGACCCCTGCCCCCCAACTGTGTATGAGTAGCATTTATGCTGTTTCTTGAGTGTGAGCTAGTACATAAACCAGCTAGTGCTCACCATTGCAAAAATACTCTAGCTTTCTGTCATACACATTTTTTTATTTTCTTACATTGTCCGTTTTTGTTCATAGTCTGTAATATTCTGAATAACGACAATGTAGAGGAAAAACAGATTAAATTCTCCTTGTTTGTAATTTCCCCATGTAATCCACTGCCTTGTGGTAAGAGGTGCAAAAGTCAGACGCGTTGAATGATGAGGATACGATATTGAGTTTAGTTCTTGAGAGGATTTATTCATATGATATTTTAACACACAGTACTTTGAACTGGTTTGTTTGGCGCAAAAGGGCCGATATGCAGACACCATCACACATGGCAAATACGGTCAATGACTGTTTCACTTTGCACCTTCAGCCCTGAGCCGCGTAATCTCAGCACCTTTAATAACAACCATTGCTGCCTCCTACAGGTGGGAATACACTTAGACAATAGTAAATATCACTAAGGCAGGCAAGTACCTCTCGTTTCAAGTGTTGCAATACTATATAACATTATATTATAAACAATAAATACGAATAAATAAAAACATTAAACAAATAAACATAATCAATAATATTCATGAATAATTATGCTTAATATACAAATAAAAGAATAGCTCCTGCAGATGATTTCAGATAACTACTGGAACAATGAGTTCTGGAGGGGAGCAAGCTCTGTTACATGCTATAGAAATGTTGATCTGATTCCTTTCATTATCAGATTGTTACCACTGTTAAAAACCACAGATATTGTATTCTGATTGTATGCATTTCCTTATTAGGGCATGTCAGTTACTTCTGTTAAAAAATCCGTTTATTCTGACGTCGTAAATTTCCTGATCAGAGTTTACCCTCTTTAAAGTGATGGAGGTCCACTTGTGCCAAAGATACATCGATATGCATATGAGATTTCGTTTGTGCCAAAAATATGTAAATAGCACACAGTCCATGTCGACTGAGCATGTGACAAAGAATTTTTCTGTGACAATTCTATTTTGTCAATGAGTTTGTCTGTGGAGCCCCTGAAGGGACCTAATGGTGTCCGCTAATTAGATACCCAGAAATAAACTGTGTGGCTCCTGCCCAAGCATTGCTGCCCAAACAGCAGCTTCCTCCTTATGCCACCGAGGGAGGAGTAGCCAGTGGTTCCCCTGCCCCTTCCCCTCTCCCCCCTGCAGACGAGGATCATAACCATTCAGCACCCGACTCTACCTCCTTCTCGGTGAAGAAGTGCCGTGGCGAAACGCTCAGGCAGCAGGACGAGGTAGCAGAAATTCTTGCCCCTATGTTGGTATGTCCAAATCCTCAAGGGGGAGATAAGGTTTGCTCATCTGACACTGTAGATGAAGGAGTTGAACATAAGAACATAAGAACTATACAAACGAGACGAGGCCATTCGGCCCATCAAGCTCGCTTGGGGAGAACTAAACTAATAGCTCAGAGTCGTTAAAATCTTATCTAGCTCTGATTTAAAGGAACCCAAGGATTCAGCTTGCACTACATTATCAGGAAGACTATTCCATACTCTACACGCTGCGTAAAGAAGTGCTTCCTTAAATCCAGCTTGAAATGTTCTCCCGCTAATTTCCACCTATGGCCACGAGTTCGTGTATTTAAACTAATGCTGAAGTAACTATTTGGTTGAACAGCATCCAAACCTGTTAGAATCTTATATACCTGGATCATGTCCCCCCTCAATCTCCTTTGCTTGAGACTGAACAGATTTAGCTCAAGTAACCGTTCCTCGTATGACATTCCTCTAAGACCAGGAATCATTTTTGTGGCCCTACGCTGCACCTTTTCTAAGGCCACAATGTCCTTTTTAAGATATGGTGACCAAACCTGCACACAATATTCTAGGTGAGGTCTCACCAAGGAATTGTATAATCTTAGCATTACCTCCCTTGACTTAAACTCCACACACCTGGAGATATACCCCAACATCCTATTGGCCTTTTTTATTGCTTCCCCACACTGGCGAGAATGGGACATGGAAGCATCAACATACACACCAAGGTCTTTCTCATGATCAGCTACCTTTATTTCAGTGACACCCATGAAATACCTGTACTTTATATTTCTGCTCCCTAGATGGAGTACCTTATATTTATCGACGTTAAATTTCATCTGCCAGGTATCGGCCCAGTCACTAATTAAATCAAGATCCCGCTGTAGCTGCTGAGCCACTAATTCAGTATCTGCTACACCACCCACCTTGGTGTCATCTGCAAATTTCACCAGTTTACTGTATATATTGGTATCCATATCATTTATGTAAATTAGGAACAATAGTGGTCCTAAAATCGAACCCTGCGGTACCCCACTATGAACGCAAGCCCACTGTGAGTTGAAGGACATTGCCAGTGACCTGCTGGACCCCAGGCAGAACAGGCCTCACCATGCGACAGCCCTTCAGAGACTGGTCCTCCTGCGCATGGACTGGGGCATGATGCATCAGTTTAAACAGGAGCCTGGTAAATCCTGCGAGTGCTACACCAAGCGACTGATGGCAGCATTCTCCAACTACAGTGGGATGGACTCCACAACGGACCGAGAGTGTATGTGATGTAAAATACACTAAGATAGGTAAAAACTCTTTTGTGGACTAAGTAAAACAAACATTTTATGTTCTAGTTTTCTTAAAACTACTGAAACAAATAATTGGCTACACTGCAGTTCCGCTGTTTTGTTTGGCACCCCTGCATGTCGTGCATTGTGTGGAAAAAACCTGAAGGCTGAGGAATGTTACGTAACACAGCTAGAATGTAAAAACTCTCTCTGGTGTAATTCACTGCATAAAACCAATGGTGTTAAGTGTGATGTCTTCTTCATAACACTCCCTGATGTTTGTGTCCGTGACCATGAGATAGGGTGGGCTGCTTTTCTTCCTTCCTTTGACTAGTATTCCTCCTAAATTGTTCATCTGTATTTGCTGCATTGGTACTTGATGTGCGTGTGCCTTGTGTCACGATCGCCATTTAACGGGAGCGGCGGACGGGCAGGAAACAGGCAAGGCAGGCAGGATACGGGGATTTATTAGGAACACGGGGTGCAGGAAACATCTCACGCAGACGGACTTCAATGACGGACACTGAACTCTAGTAAGACATGAACTCAAATAGACAGGACTGATTGAAAATAATCGGACACAGCTGGGTACGATCAGGGAAGCACACGTGGATAATCAGGGGGCGTGGCACACACGGTGGTCAGACTGTCCGGGACCTCCTCGGGGACTAGGGCAGGAAAGTCTGGAGCTGGGTCAGGGACAGGAGTGGGGCCAGGAACAAGAGCCCCAGGGGGCACAGTCATTTGAGGCGGAGGGAGCGCCTCGGGCGTGGGCTCTGGGGCCGCAGGGGGCAGCGGAGGCGGCTGCTCAGGAGCTACGGGCAAAGCAGGCGGCGGCTGCTCGGGCTCTGGGGCCGCAGGGGGCAGCGGAGGCGGCTGCTCGGGCTGCGCAGGAGCTATGGGCGACGAAGGCAACTGCTCAGACGCTGTAGCAGGAACCCAGGACTTTATGCTCAGCCCACTGCTGTTAACTCCGATGACTCACAACTGAGCAGCAATGCACATTTCGAATTCCATCATCAACATCAGGCAGATGACAAGACTGTTGTGGGTCTCATCAATAAAAACGGTGACTCAGCATACAAAGAGGAAGTGTGATGACTATCGGACTGCTGCAGAGCCAACAACCTGTCTCTGAATGTTGACCAAAGAGATGGTTGTTGACGTTAGAAGAACACAAAACACAGAGTGACCACTCTCTGCTGCACATCGATGGCTCATCTGTGGAGATCGTAGAGAGTACCAGATTCCTTGTTGTCCATCTGGCGGAGAATCTCACCAGGTCCTTCAACATCAGCTCCATAGTAAGGAAAGCACAGCAGCACCTCTACTCTCCACGGAAGCTCAGAAAAGCCCATCTCCCATTCTCACACTCTATTGGGGAACTGTTGAAAGCACCCTGAGCAGCTGCATCACGGTCTGCTTTGAGAACTGTGTCGCCTCAGATCACAAGTCCCTACAACAGATAGTGATGACAGGTGAGAAAATCATTGGGAGTATCGTGTTAGAGAAATATGTACTTTTTTTATCATCATTTTGCTAGACGCTTAGAAACAACACCCTGCCGCAGCTTGATCTTAATTGAGCAATAACACGTCTCAAGAACTGTCGCTTGAATATTTCCACCCCATATATGGTGACAAACAATGTTCAATGTCAGTTGCATATCCTGTTTGTGTACCTCAATAAAAGACACTGCGAGGGGAGTTACTCTTTCGAAGTTGGCTGAGTTCGACTGAGAGGCTGACACCTCGAGGTCAGGACCGGGCTTCCCTTTGTAAGGAAAAGTGGTAAAAATGTCCCAAGGTTCTTGGTTGATCATTTGAATGCAGACAATGTTAGGAATTTATGATCATGGGGGAAGCCAGGGAGAGAATGGGGGTTCCAGTTGGCACCACTATGGTGATAAGGATAAGATAAGGTGATAAGAATTGAATTACAATGATCATAAAAGTCTCCACCCTGTCCTGTCCCGTCCCTGTCTCAGGATCCTCACACTCCAGGGGGTCACTCTTTATATGTAAATTCACTCACAACACCTACACACAACACCTTGGTGGGGAGGGCCTTTTTGGGTATAAAGGGGGGTGAAGAACTGTCTTCAATTTGTATCTGAGCTGCCTTTCAGTACCCGGTGTGTCTCTACACTGTATTACATTGTATTATTTTTGCTGTTCAATAAACCATCATTTTGCTGAAACTGCGGAGACTCTGCAAGTGGATTCCCTACACCTTGCAGCAAGTAAAACGTCATCACAGCTGTCTGTGTTGTTCTGTGTTCAGAGACTGGTTTGTTTCCAGCGCATCTTCAGAAGAAGATAACCCTAACATATCTCTCCCCTCCATCACAGATATTCACACCACACACTGCATCCGCAAAGCCACCACCATTGTGGATGACCCCACCCACCCCTCACATTATCGTTTCACCCTCCTGCCTTCTGGAAATAGGTCCCGGAGCATTCGGGCCTTCACAGCCAGACTCAAACAGCTTTATCCCCCATGCCGTCAGACTACTGAACTCTCAGGGACTAATCTGATACCACACACACATACACTCATTAACACACTTTATTATTTAACTACTATTTTTTATCTTATTGTCGCCATGTTTACAGTTACTTTTATTTATTTTTATTGCTACCTCATTGGACAACCAAACTGCGCCTTCTCAGTACTGGGTTTACTGTGCTGTTTGTGCTCGTTGGTGTCAGTTGTCCTCTCTTTTTGCACTGTCCTGCAATGTTTGCACAGTTTTTGCTCATTATGCACCATACAGTATGTTGCTAGGTTGGTATGTGTTAGTCTTCTGTTAATTTAAGTAGCACCTTGGTCCGAGGGAAACAGTTTCTTTTGTAACTGTACTATACTCAACTGTGTAAAGTTAAAAATAACATTAAAGACCTACTTGACTTTTACTGAACAGGTGCTAAAGTGAAATTACTTGCTTCTGGGAAAGAACTCCAGCTGAAATTCTGTACAACAATTATGGGAGACATATGGGAAGGACGCGGTGTCAGACCTGCCCCAGTGGGACGAATGTGGTTTTCCTAGTAACAGCAGCTTCAGTCCCAATCAGATAAGCCAGATGCATCTGAAATTAGAGGAACGGGATCAGACTGGTTGCTCAGGGACTAATGTGGTAGAACTAAAACAGAGACAAATTGGACGGTGTTTCAATTGTGGGAAAATGAGACAAAGCAGGCAGAGGAGATGCGGGTGGCAAAGAAGCATGAGATAAGGAATGCAGAGAATGTGGATGAGGGTGAGACTCCTGTGAAAACTGTGTATTGAAAATTAGGGCCATAGTATTGTCATCCATCCTGTCAGGGTATGGAAATACACTGAGGGTAAATGGCCTAATGCAGGAAGTGTCTTAATCCTATAACATCCAGCTGATTCAGGCTGTGGGGGACAGTGTAGTACTGCACTCTTCTGGCTGGGACCTTGAATAAATGAATGAATGTTACATTTATACAGCCCTTTTCTAAGATACACAAAGAGCTTTACAGAAGCACTGGGGAGCCACTTCAACCCAAACGTGAGGCAGCAGGAGAGGGGGCCCAGGCAGAGAGAACAGCCAACAAGACGGGTGCTTCCACAGACAGGACGGGGGCCCCGGCAGACCAACGCTGACGACTCCTGGGACCAAGTCAACAGAGCAGCTGTCGTCATTGTGACTCACCCTCATACATCCATCCATTGTCTAAACCGCTTATGCTACTGGGTCGCGGGGGGTCCAGAGCCTATCCTGGAAGGATCTGTGCACGAGGCAGGGAACAACCCAGGACGGGGGGGCAGCTCATTGCAAGGCACATTCACACACCATTCACACACACATGCACTCCTACGGCCAATTTAGCAAGAGAGAACATGCAAACTCCCCACACATGTGACCCAGGCGGAGACTCGAACCTGAGTCCCAGTGGTGGGAGGTAACAGTGCTAATCACTGCACCACCAAGCAGCCCCACCCTCATACATGATTTCTGATTCTTGATTTTAATCCCCTTTTCTGTTTTTGGCAACATATAAAGTGCTGTGAATGTCACTGTCAGATTGTCATATCATCCTCCAGTTGTCCCTTGTCACCCTGGATGCACATTGAGTGTTTGCTAAATATTTTATCTTGTAGTGTTCCTGATTTTTTCCTGTGTTTTAATTTGCAATTCTCAAATTTCATGACTGGCATCCGTGGGGACGATTAATTAAACCTGTTAACTCTGCACTTCAATTTCAAACTGTTGGTAACATGTGTACATATTTTTGTCTGATCTTTTCACCACCAGGTGGCGATATAGCAACTCCAGAGTTATTGATGGCTAGAACAAAAAAAACACAGTAACACAGAGGTGTAGCTAAAAATTCTGGGCCCCTGACAGAATGTCACCTTGCGCCCTCTGTCGAATTTTACATTCTGTGAAAGAGATTTGTTGAGCCATCTTCCAATGTAATCCAATCCAGCTCTTTATTTGAAAAGCACTTTAAACAACCTTATGGACCAAAGTGCTGCACAAAGGAATAAATAAAAACATTCACACACTTAAAAACGAAGTAAAAGAAATTTAATAAAAACCAAAACATTCAATGTGAGTAAAAGGCCATTAATAAAAATTTAAAAAAATCTATTAATTAATAAAGAAAAGGCTAAGATTAAAATAAGATTTACTATTAAAATTAACATCTCACAATGTGTCAAAGGTGAAGGAGAAGAGATTAGAAGAGATTTAAAAACGGACAGAGGGGATTCCTCTCTAATGTGAAAAGGCAAGTCATTCCACATTTTAGGAGCTGCGACTGCAAAGGCTCGATCCCCTCTAAGCTCACGCTGAGTCTTAGGAACCGTCAGGAACAGCTGATCAGCTGACCTGAGAGAGCGGGTGGGGGTGTAAGGGTGAAGCAGCTCACACAGGTCAGATGGAGCAAGACCACTGAGGGCTTTAAAAGCAAATAACAGAATTTTAAAATGAATCCTAAAATGTACGGGCAGCCAGTGGAGTGAGGCTAAAATGGGGGAGACATGCTCATATTTCCATGTGCGGCAGCATTTTGAACCTTCTGGAGGTGAACAATAGTGGAGCCTCTAACCCCAACATAGAGGGCGTTACAGTGGTCCAAACTAGTAGTGACAAAAGAGTGGATTACTGTCTCAAAGTGCTGCCTAGAAAGAATTGGCTTTATTTTGGCCAACTGCCTCAATTGTAAAAAGCTTGACTTGACAACTAACCTTATCTGAGTGTCAAACTTAAGGTTGGTGTCGACTTTAACCCCTAGGTGTGTGATGACTGGTTTACAATATTGTTCCAAGGAACCTAAAATTACAGTGGAGGTCAGAGGAGTGGAGTTACCAAAAACCAACACTTCTGTCCATTACCTCCCCACTTCCTTGTTAGTTACAATATTTGTTCTGCATTACTGTACTGCTTTGGAGCCTTTTGATATTAAGGTGAATAACACAGGTGAAAAATTAAGGTGAAAAAAGAGACAGATGCATTGACAGCAGTCGTGGCCACACTTTGGACTGGGAGTGTAAGAGCAAAGGAAACTGAATCCACTATGTTCTGTCCTGTAAATTTTTATTAAACACCACATGACACACATACGAGTCCTGTTTTAACTTTCAGGGCTGATGGTCTGCAGCCTGGCTTGTGTTCTACAGTGCAGCGCAGGTGCAGTCACTGTGCTGAGCCCGGCGTTATATTAATGACGCAGCCTTTCACACTGACCAGTGAGAAATAACCTTGAAAATGACTGTGCTCTTTGTGGTTCTCCTTTTTTCTTACCACCAAGCAAGAGACTAAACATATTTTCTACTTATCAGTTATCAGAAATCAGAAATGTCATGCAGTAATCAGAGGTTAGACAGCAAGAATGACTTTTGTATTTTTATCTTTTGTCAATCTTTTATCCAGCGACTACTAATTCTCATCGGGGTCTGGAGAGGGTGGGACCTGTCCCAGGAAGCACAGAGCACAGGCCTGCATGGGATGCCATTCCACACAAGCAAAAACAATTAAGATGGTCAGATTTGCCTCACTGTGTGATTTTGACTGAAAGATGAACTAAGCACAGTCTTGTGTGTATAAAAATGCGTAGATTCATTTAACTTTAACAATGAGATTCAGCAACATGACCTTATAGTGTTAATGATCGGTATCTTACTGGTATTAACTGAATTATGCAAAATTCTACATTATTCTATATTATTGCACCCAAATTGTTCATACTGACTAAATGTAATTACTGACATCCTGGACATACTGCTTTTTAGGTTTGAATTTAAAATGTTAGTAGACAAATTCATGCTGTCAATAACATCTCACTTGCTCACCCACTTTTAGATAAAAATACCCTTTGTGGTTTTTCTAGTGAAGCAGTGGGCCTGAGCTGAGGACCTGATGGTTGTGTGGTTTTCGCTCACTGAGAAGAGAGACACAAACACCCTGCTCTCAGTCGGTCAGTCTTCCTGTAAAATGCAGAGGTGAGACTGCTAGTGGAAAATTACTGACTGCAGCGTCAACAACACATATAAACAGCAGCACAAACAAAATGTTCCACAAATGCAGGACATCTGTATGCTTACAGCACACATCAGACACGCTGACCCTCAGCACTGAGCTCCTCCAGGCTCTGTGCTCTCCCTCTTCTCTTCAATTTCTACACAAATCACTGCTGCTCCAGTGAAGATCCTGAATTTTGCAGGTGATACTACTGTGTTTGCCATCATAACTGAAGGTGATGAGTCTGCCTACAGACTGGAAGTCGTACAGCTGACCATCCAGTTCTGAACTCACATTATCCCAAATGTCCACATGCTTAGACTCCTCTCATCATCAGGGAGGAGCGTCCCTTGGCACTGTAGAGTAGATGGATGAGAGCAGGCTGATAACAAGGCTGTCATCAATTTTATGTGACACCTCTCACCCCCCCAGCAGACTATGGAGGCCCGTAAGGGCAGCTCCTTCAGTAAGAGACTCAGACACCCGGCGTGTGACAGAACGGTACCGCAGGTCATTGGGCCCCACAGCAGTCAGGCTTTATAATCTGCACTCTGCTCATTGAACTTTTCCCCTGTTCACTGTCTTCTGATACAGTTTCTATCTGCTGCTGATCTGCAATATTGTTCCTCCTTATTCACTGATGTGCAGTGTTGCATTGAGCCAGTGCATTATGCCCTGTGTGGCAGCTTCCTTTGGGAGGCTAATATCTGGCACATGAGCAATAATGTTACATGCAATAGGATTGTGTATAAGTTAAGGATTGTGTATAAGTTAATTTTAATATTCCTATAATATTCCTCTGTATGTAATATATTCTTATTTTTTGTTTCTATTATTACCCTATATTTATATATACATCCATTTATTTTACATTCATAATGATGTTGTTTGTTGTTTTGTGCCCCACTGCTCTTGTAACAAGCCTCAGTCTTGACTCTCCCTTTTAAGGTCTTGGCCTTAAATCACACTCGATATAGGTGGTGTCGTCCCCATCACCCTGACCAGGATACATGCTGTAAGATTAATGGATGGTGTTTATCTGTGTGATGAAAAAGAATGTGAATAAAACAAAAATGTACCATTATAAATGGGAGCCCTAGGATGTGTGGTGGTTAGAGATGTGGACTGATGAGAATTTTGCTTTTCTAAAGTTCTGTTGTGAAAACTGTACATTCCGTTCCATGTACAGTAGTGATATGTAGCAATCATGTGCTCCAGTCAAATGTCCAGCTGCATGAATAATAATGGTGGCTTGTTTGGATAAAATAACTTAGGCTGAATACTTGAAAGCGTGACCTGGGTGAGGTAGAGAGGAAACAGGGTCTTACAAGAAGCAGATATTGTTCTGTCTGTGTGGTTTTTACTCTTTGCAAAGTGAGTCCAGCACAGTGCAGTCAGTGGGTCAGTCTTCCTGAGCTGCATCTAACCAGTGGAAACATCTGCAGCACTGCAGAGAAGCACTCAGCAGACAAACAAACCCAAACAGCTTACAGCTGTATGTCACTTTTGGACAGAGGTGGACAAAGTACACAACTTCACTACTTGAGTTAAGTATAGATACTCCTCGTCAAATAATACTCAAAGTTTTTCAGTTAATTTTTTACTTCAGTTAAAGTACTGGAGTATTTGCATCTAAAAATACTTAAGTATTCAAAAGTACATTATGTTTTAAATGCAAGACATTTTTCAGAACCTAATGACTCCTGAACACCCCACTGAATACACTGACTGGCTTGTACATCTTGTAGAATAAAAAGCTTGTGGAATATGATACAATGACTATAGAAACACAACTGACATAACAAAAGTACAGCCATTGTCATTTTCATCTTATTTAACACCCCCCACCCCACTCACACAAAAGAGCATGGTAGTGTTCTTACAGAGCCGTAGCAGTGTGTGTGTGTGCATGTGTGCATGTGTGTTTGTGTGTGTGTGTGTCTATGTGTGTGTGTGTTTGTGTGTCTGTGTATGTTTGTGTGTGTGTCTATGTGTGTGTATGTTTGTGAGCCAAGTAACAAGACAGGGAGCAAGAAACAAAACTCCTCTTTCTTAATTATCCACATCGTTATTAACGACACAGGTATATATACAGGTACATATACAGGTACATGTATATACTCAAAAATACATCCAGAACACACAATTAAATGAAAAACGTAATTTAAGAACACTTGAAATTTTCATTCAGTTTCTTTCATCTGTTTAATATAATCGATCAGTCCCTGTGCGTTTGCCCCAAACCATTCAGCATGGTACACAAGGGAGACAAGTAAGCATGTGTGACATCAAAGAACTGATTGCAGCAACTCAGCCTTTCCACAACATTAAAGCCGCTTATTCCCCCCCATGCCATGAAGAAATAATCTCTGTGGCTCCCCTCTCCCCCTCCCTCAGCCCCCAGTCTGGCTTGAACATTTGCACTTCCAGTAAAAATGCGCCCCAAACACACTGACACCAAACTCAGCACCGGTGCTCCGTAAAATCCCGTGATTCAGTCTCAGAAGCACTGGCTCCCCTGCCCTCCTCTGAACATTATTAAAGCTACACCCTGAACACTCTGTGTGACTGACATGAATGAGAAGCATCTTTATTCATAATCTCTGTAGCGGAGGTCAGAATACAGAGTGTCATTATTCCCGTCTTTCTTCTGTCTCCTGGGTTTTGGCTTCTTAAGGTTCAGGGCAGCGTAATTCAGTGTGTCCTCGTCATGGCACTGTGGAGACAAAGATGGCAGAATTGGATGGATCAAATCGGTTTGCTATTACCTATTTTCACAAATAGCACTTAAAATGCTGATCCCAGGATGGAAATCAGTCTGAGGTTCATTTGTTTTACTGACGATTTGTAATTTGAAATATTTATTACATACTTGCTTGCGTGACCATTCCACTTTTGATATATCACTGTTCTTTTCATCTGTTTAAAATATATAACACATCAATATATTATTTAATTTCGCACGGTATCATACCGTGGTCAGATAACATTCCGAATTTTCAAGCAATCAACATCCTTTTTGTCTCAAAAATGAAAGTAAAAATGACTTCTGTCAATTTAAGTGTGCATGTTTGGATACGTGTCATTTGTTCTCATATATCATATATAATAAAATTGCTATAAAGGAGATCTTGGTAATAAAAGTTATTGATATGCAACTTATTGCAACATGTATATTTCAATAGATTTTGCAAAATATGAAAGATATAATACAAAAATGTAAATCTTACAGTACAAAAAGGTTTATATAAATAAGGTGAGATTTAATAATGGATTTTAAAACTGTATTACCTGCAAGAGTGGTTTTAATATGAAAATGTTATCTATCATAAAACAATTTTATATTTCTATAATTTGTTAAAATCTACATTTTGTCCTTCTGAGTGCATAAAGCCGGGCAGCGTACCTGCACAGTGTGTACAGGTCAGTTTACATCTTATACAAATGAGAGCAACGTTCAGAATAATGCTGCAAGATAAAACTATCAGCAAGCCAGAGTGAAGAGGATCCAGCAGCTTCTGAAAGCCTGTAACAAAGAGATAGATTTCAGCATAATGATATAGAGACACATTTCCCATTTGCTTACATTACATTAGTTAAAGATCAAATCGATAACACATTACAGCAGTTGTTTTGTAAATAGTCCATTTTTAACATGAACTTCTAGTATTTTGTATTTTAACAATTTATATTAATATTTGAAATAATTATTAAATTAGGCTCCGGACCCCCCGCGACCCAATAGGATAAGCGGTTTGGAAAATGGATGGATGGATGGATATTAATATTTGAAATAATTATTAAATTAGGCTCCGGACCCCCCGCGACCCAATAGGATAAGCGGTTTGGAAAATGGATGGATGGATGGATAATTATTAAATTAACATCTGTGTAATTTAATTTAAGCACTTAAATTAGAAAATTCATTACATTAAAAAAAGAAATAAATGTCTTAATAGCAGAATAAGCTAAATAAAACTTTGAAGCAGATATACTCTCCACACTGGGTGCTACCATCTATATCCAGCTGTGTGCCGTTCCCAAACAGCATCTCCCCACACTGGGTGTTACCATCTATATCCAGCTATGTGCCGTTCCCAAACAGCATCTCCCCACACATGGCCACAGCGCAGTAGTAAGTCCCAGCATCGGAGAGGCTGAGGTTCCCCTTGGGGAGGCTGTAGACGCAGCTCCGTGTAGGAGATCCAGCCTCAGGGCTCTTCTCACACTCATCACTGCTGTTTCCAGGGCTGTAAATGACTCCAGGAAGGGATTCTCCTGATCCATGTCTGAACCAGTAAACACTGTGTTCTCCTGCACAGCTCCCAGTCTCTATCGTACACTGCAGGCTCACAGAGTCTCCTGGCTGCAATGTGTCAGACACAGGCTGCTGTACCACAGTCCTGCTGTTGGAGTCTTTACCTGAAAAGCAAAATAGTCATGATGACAGCCCTTTGAGAATAACAATGGAAAATACAGATCCTCAAAAATTGTTCTTACAGATTTTTGGGAACTGAATCGATGTTCTTCTAGCCATCCAAGAAATCAGTAACTTCTTGGAGAACAGCTGACATTCTTCTCTCTTTTTATTGTATTACTGCTTATTAGTATATATCAGGTAACACTATACATTAACTGCACCTACATAATACCTAAATAAAAATTATATGATAATAACAAACATTATAATCATATAATGTCTTGTATTAATGTATGAAGGTAGATGAATATAATTAATTTCAATTCAAAGAAATGAAGTGTGTAAAGTGTACTTTATATTTTCATGATTTTCGTGACTTTACATTTGGTTTATGTTGCCCCTTTTCCACAGGAAGGTATTTATTGTTTTTGCATATTTAGCTCTTGATGTGTTTTGGTATTTTTGAGCATTTTGCTGTAGTACCTGCATAATTTAATTCAAGAGCCGAAGAGCTGTTTGCCCATTACTAGTTTGTCTATCTTTTAACATTAAAGAAAAAGTATACATAGTAAAAGGAATTACTTGGTTTCGTAGTTCCTCCTATTTATTTTCTTATGCACACAAAAGTAAGTTTTTCCGTTCAACCATAGCACTACAGCGAAAAGCAAAACGTCATGGCAAATACAATTATGCTTTATTCCAATACACATTGCTAATTTTTCATTATTATTACATTTATTCAGCATAATATCTTCAAAGGTTTCATGATTTAATTTGCAATCTTCTGGCCTGAAATCTTTTCCTGCTACACTGAAGACTCTCTCAGCGTGTGCAGAGAAAGCTGCAGCCAAAGGGTTGGCATCCTCTGATAAACATGGTTGGTTCAGGTATCGGTGACATTATGTGAACCTTTCATGGCAGGAATAGGGACTAGTTTGACTTTTGATGCAGGAAAAGTGTTTGGGACTGTTAGGTTGAAGAAACAGTTGTTAATCATTTCTGTATGATCAGCAATGAGTGTAAATATATATGTATACGTTATTTCTTATCTTCTAGCCACATACTCTTAGCTATTGTACTCTAAGTAGGTGGTTAACAGCTGCCTACTTAGATAAGAATCTCACTTCCCTCTCTTGCGCCCCCCATTGACTATAAATAAAGAAGACAAGGGGAACCACCCTTTGTAACACATTCTGCTGTAGTTTGCATTGCAGAGAGTGTGGGTACCCTTGCAAGTAAAACTGTAACCTGTGTGTGTCTCATAAATGTGGAGTTGGGGTGGAAACGCCGGGCGCTTTCCCCAACATAGAATTTGGTCCTTCGAGCCGGATCCGAGGAACCCCGAAGACGTCTCCAGTACGCCGAGAGAAGCGACACACGAAGTCTGTCGACAGCCACTCGAAGTCGGGTGCAAGAAAGACCTGTGATGTGAATTCGTCATCAGGCCGGTGGTTAGAACTGCGCTCGACGTCTGGTGATGTCTGAAGGACCTCGGTGACGGATCAGAGAGCACACTATACAGGTGAGAGATATGGCACCTAAGTGAGTAGGTGGCCAAGTGAGAGATACGGCACCTAAATAAGTAGGTGGCCAAGACATGCATGTGGTTGAGGTTAGCCGAAATTAACCGGGAGAGAAAGTAGGCGTTGTTGGAAATATATACAGTGTTGTATGTGGATGTGTTTTTATAGGTTTTAGATTAACCTACACGATCCACCCTAAAAGCAACAACATACTGGTGACTGAAGGATCAAGGACGGGTTTCATCCCTGAAAACTAACACCGCTGCTCTAATAGGGAGCAGTAGAAGGCCGTGTTAGTGTCCTCCTGAGGTCTCATGCCAGAGACTTGCTTTTAGGATTTTTTATTTTTTGTAGTGTATCCATTAAAAGGTAACAATGGGGAAGAATCAAAGTAAACAAATGGAACTAGAGGGAGATGAGAAGTTTATGGAAGGATATAAGCCAGGATCAGGACAAATAAGTAGTCAGAGATGGAGGAAAAAAACATGGGTTTGAAGGAAAACTCCACACTCCAGATATATTAAAATTACAGGGAAACTTAAAACTGGAGATGTTACAGACTACCAATAAGAAAGAAGGTAAAGACAGAAAAAAAGAATATGTTTTTTCTGATGCATGGTTAGAACAGAGTAAATTAAGAGATAATAAAAGACAGCAAAAAAAGGGAAATAAGGAGAAAAAATTACAGGCGACTTTAATTACACTAGATGAGGAGACGGCAACAAAATCTTCTGCCGCTCCAGTTCCCTTACTGCCCCCACAAATTCCAATGATTGCGCCTGCACCAGTTCCAGCTGTAAATAGACGACAAATAGGAGGAGGGGAATCATCTCGAATGATGACCCGAGGGTCTAACCCTTCTCTGTATCCGTTAAAGGATCTGGAGACAAGTAAAGTACGCTGGCATCCAAAAAATGACACAGAACAGGAAGACTGGGAGAATGATTTGGTGTGTCCACTCGTAGAAGTGGCAAATCCAAATCGAGGCCCAAATAATGCAGGACCCGAAACTATGTTAGTATATAGACCCTGGACCGCTGAGGATAGAACAGCGGCTTTAAAAGGAATACCCCCGGTTGAAGAAGGGGTACCCGAGTTTTGGACTGCCATCCTAGAATTACAAAGTAGTTTTCATTTGAACGGCAGGGAAATGTATAGATGTCTCAGACAGTTGTTTACCCATAAATGGGGACGTGTAGCGGGAGACTTCACAGGACATGGTAATAATGATGAAGTCTTAGCACATGACTCGCAGGAACTCATACAAGCATTACGAGACTTGCGAAACAGGGTAGAGACAGCCTTCGTAAGACGCGCAGACTATGGACGAATAGCGCAATGTAAACAAAAAGATGGAGAGGAACCTGAGGATTTTATGGATAGAATGAGAGTTGTATTTAGAGGAAACTCAGGGATCCCATTTGATGAAGAGGCAGTAGGAGTGTACCAACAACAGCTAAAACGAGCTTTTGTCGCAGGCCTAAAGCCCGAATTGCGAAAATATCTTGACAAACATTGGGTACATCAGAATACTGGTTCAGTCCAACAAGCACTATAATATGCTCAACACGCGCAGAAAGCGCAGAAACAGGAAAAGACAGACACAATATTCAGCGCCTCAGAAGTAGTAGCGCTAGTGCAAATGAATCCTCCGGGGAGGGGAGGATTCAGAGGAAGGTCAAGAGGCCGAGGAAGGGGGAGAGGTGTTTTCAGAAACAATTACAGGAATTCGTCTCAGCAAGATAACATTTGCTGGACATGCAGGAAACCTGGACACTTAGCTAGGAATTGTAGAGTAGGGAAACAACCATATAACCCAAACTCCATTGAAAACAATGATCAATGACCCCCCTCGGAGGCCCCTGTTACCGACACCATCCGAGGCAAAACAGAGGTGATTTTAAGAAAGGAAACGGAGGTCACTTTACAAGACCTTTTAGATAAGGAAATAGATTTACAAGCAGTGTGTCAGTTATTAGCAGAAAGGCAGTGGGAAACCTTGCCAAGTCGGAAGTTAGTCATAAACGGCAAAGTATATGAATGTCTGTGTGACACTGGAGCATGTAGGACTGTCCTAACCTCCAGTCCTCCCGGAGTCACATATTCTTCATCAGTCATAAATATAAAAACGGCAGGAGGTCAGACAGACAGACATCAGTTAACAAACCCAGTTGCAGTAAAAGATAAGGAAACTGGACTTGAATGTCAAGCACAGGTGTTAATAAGCCCTTCTTGTCCTGTTAACTTGTTAGGCCGAGACCTTATGGTACAAATGGGCATTAGCGTGGTTGCCACAGCCACTGGCATGAAAGCAATCGTAAATGAAGAAGCTTATGTTGTGCAAGGAACCACAACACCACAATATTACTGGTCTCTGGACCTAGGGGGAACTGCACAGACACGAGAATTATTGCGGAAAACTAGAGAAAAGCAGTCCCCTAGACAGGCCCAGTTCATGCCTGACGATGCCTTACACGTCACTATGTGGTACAAAGACACCCTTGGACCAGATTATGTCTATGACAAAACGTTTCATGCCCTCCAAGACACTTGTATTACCTTACAACATATGTATGTTAACCCCACCACTGGGTTTTCAGCAGCCTCAGTCATTTTATCTAACAAGCAACAGGCTGTATTTAGAGAGAGAACACCACACGTATCTCTTTCAAAACCACCCCAGATGCAGTGGAGAGATGTAGAGATGTTCTTACGAGATTCTATGCACAGTTACAATGACTACCAACCCGTATCTGGCTCCTGTTGGAGCTATGATGAGAAACACAATGTGTGGCGGTTTCCTTTGGGATGGAGAGTTCAAACCACTCCCACCACACACTTAAAGGACCCAACCTGACAAATTTTTTCAACCCTGGAGGAGGGATCATGTCCAGATCTAGATCGCCTCCCAGAAGGGTTGTGGTCGTCCTCCCCCACTGATGTAGGGCTGGTAAAGGGGTTTCCACCTTACAAAGTAATTGTGAAATCAGAACACCGTCCGGTAGTTAGGCAATACCCATTAAAACCTGAAGCAGAAAAAGGTATAGCCCCTGTAGTGCAAGACATGTTAGCATCAGGAATATTGCGAGAGGCTCCTGAAGCCACTTGCAACACTCCTATCTTTCCAGTCCAGAAGGGACATACAGGGAAATGGCGCATGGTGCAGGATTTAAGACCGGTTAATAACATAGTGCAACATGCAGCACCAGACGTGCCTAACCCACACTTATTGCTCAACTCATTGACTCCTGATAAAAGCTACTTCTCAGTAGTGGATCTTAGTAATGCATTTTTCTCAGTACCATTGCACCCTGATTCTCAACATTTATTTGGATTTACCTATAAAGGGAAAAAATATACATATACTAGACTCCCTCAGGGATTTTCTGAAAGTCCACATGTATATACCATGGCCCTTAGATACTCTATGAGTACCTGTGAAATACCATCACATAGTCAGGTATTACTATACGTGGATGATATCTTAATAGCAGCAGATTCAGAACAACATTGCAAAGAAACTACCCTAACTGTGCTTCAGCATTTATACAATACTGGACATAAAGCTTCTAAACAGAAGTTGCAGTATTGCAAAAAGACAGTTGTCTATTTAGGGCATAACCTTTCACAAAAAGGTCGCTCGCTGCTAGAGATAAGGAAACAAGCTATACAGGAAGCACCTAAACCACAGACTAAACAACAGATGATGTCCTTTTTAGGGCTCTGCAATTATTGTAGAGAATGGTTACCAGATTATGCTTTTCTAGTTCAACCTTTGCAAAATTTAATATACGGGAAGGAGATGACTCTAAAGGACAAAATACAATGGACTGAGGACGGAGAAAATGCTTTTACAAATTTAAAAAGAATGTTGCAAACCAATGTGACCCTTGCTCTACCAGATTATCAACAACCATTCACCCTATGTGTAGATGCTAATCAAGGTTATATGAAAGCAGTATTAACACAGCCATTCGGAGCAAAAGAGAGACCGTTAGCATTCTATTCAAAACGATTAGATGCAGTAGCAGCTGGCTTTCCACAGTGTTTACAGGCATGTGCAGCTGCTGCAGAAGCAGTAAAGGTATCAGCAGAATTGGTACTTTGTCACCCCCTCATACTTAAAGTTCCTCATTCTGTGTCTCTAATCTTGTTGCAGACACCGCTTCCATTCTTAACACATACAAGACATCTTACCTTAGTGTCACTTTTGCTCTCACAACCTAACATTGAACTTCAGCGGTGTGGCCTATTGAACCCTAGCACGCTCCTCCCCACCGCAGAGGATGGGGAGCCACATTCTTGCAAAGCAACAATAGAAGAACAAACAAAACCAAGAGCAGATATTCTGCAAACTTTTATACCAGGATCAGAAGTTGTTTATGTAGATGGCTCAGCATCAAAAAATGATATGGGAAAAAATAAAGTTGGGTATGCTGTAGTTACATCTACTGAAGTGTTAGAAGCCAATGCACTCCCTTCTACTTGTTCAGCACAAGCGGCTGAACTCTATGCTGTGATCAGGGCATGTGAACTGTTCAAGAACAAGTCACTTACTATCTACACTGATAGTCAATATGTGTTTGCAGCTGTCCATCACCATGCAAGAGTCTGGAAAAATAGAGGTTTTAGAACATCACAGGGCACATCTCTTACTCATACAAATTTGCTACTTAGATTATTAGACGTTGTGCATTTACCGACTCACTTTGCACTGTGCAAATGCAAAGCACACCAGACTGATGACTCTGCAGAAACCGCAGGAAATAGTTTTGCAGATAAAACCGCCAAAGAAGCGGCACTGAAACAACCTACCTTATCAGTGGCAGACATTCTTTTTATAGATAGCGATGTGCTATGTGATGCACAGATTCATGCTCCTAAAATAGAAGTACAAAGTTGGATCAAAAGAGGAGCAATACAACGAGAGAAAGTTTACTATATGAATGACAAGCCCATCCTACCAAAAAATTTATACAAAACAGCTGCTTTGGTGAGCCATGGAAATACTCATGTCTCAACAGGAGGGATGGTACATATCATACAACAATATTTCTATGCTATAAATTTTTCTGATTATGCAAAACAATTTTGTAGGACATGCTTAATTTGTTGTAAACACAATGCACAAGGAAACATCAGACCAAAACGTGGCCAGTTCCCCACAGCTGAGTATCCGTTTCAAGTTGTACATATGGATTTTATTGAATTATCTTGGTCACAAGGAAAGAAATACTGTCTAGTTATTATAGACACCTTTTCTAAGTGGGTAGAAATATACCCTGTAAAGCATTGTGATGCAATGACCGTTGCAAAATGTTTGGTAAGCCATTATTTCCCTACCTATGGCATACCTCATATTATAAGATCAGACAATGGGACTCATTTTGTAAATCAGACTATGTCCCTTTGCTCACAAGCATTAGGTTTTACGCTTAAGAATCATTGTGCGTATCACCCTCAGAGCGCAGGCTTAGTGGAAAGGACCAACGGCACTATTAAAACAAGGCTAAGAAAGACAGTGGAAGAGACAAAAAGGCCGTGGCCAGAATGTTTGTCTCTAGTAAAATTATGGATGAGAATAACTCCCACTCCTGCAGGATTAACACCTTTTGAAATAGTGTATGGTAGACCATTTCCCCTAGCAACTGAAATGAATGACATAGAAAAAGCAGACCGAGAAAATACGCTGGCCGATTGGATGCGTAAACTACTAACATCACAACAAAAACATAGCCCCAGTAGTCTGCCGGTAAATTCTGTTTCTACTCAACAGGATAACTTGCAGCCGGGAGATTGGGTCCTGGTCAAGGTCCTGTTGCGGAAAGATTGGAGCACACCTCGGTGGGACGGTCCTTATCAAGTCCTCCTTACAACACCAACAGCAGTAAAGATCGCAGAACGACCTTCCTGGATACACAAAAGTCACTGTAAACCCATCAAGCCCTTATCAGAGGCCTCAGCAACAGAGTAGCAGTGGAAGTCCGCTACAAAGGCACAGTAACCAATAGGGTGCTGTTGTCTCAACCCGGTGAAGAAAACAACTGAGCTGCACTCTATTTAGGATGGCCCTGATAGGGTGGGGATGTGGTAAAGTGACTCTAGGGGTCATTCTTGTTGTAGGACTTGTATGGTTGTCCTGGCTCTCACCAGCTCCATTACAGCACCTACGGCGATGGACCCATGATGACTTCCATCTACGCCCGTTGCCCGCTGACCACTCACATCCATTTATGCAAAACTACTGGTACCGATATGTACATGATACTGTAACAGCGAAAAATGTGACAAATTGCTATGTTTGTTCAGTAATGCTCACTCATAGTGAAGGACCTACGGTGTATGGCAGAGCTATGAATATCTTCTGCAGGTATAGGATATCAAAGTAATGTTTCACTTATATTTTCTTTTGTTTTTCATTTTATTTTTCTGTTGTTTTATTACTGTTATACCATGTTTGAAAATGTTTATTAATCAAGCTCTTAACGCTGCTTTTCGGACACGCAGTACAATGTTTCTCTCCCTTACCCAAACTATAGAGACAGAGCCTGTTTCCAGCGATGGCGATGAAGAAGACATATAATTCATAATGACGGCCGAGCCGAAAGCACCCGTGCAGGGCTCGGACCTGAAGAACCGGAATTAAATGTTTTCCAGGATAATGACAATGTGGTCTAAATGAAGGTTGTACCTAAAGTGCTTTTGCAACTTGTACAATGTTGATGCTTCTGATCATACTGTCATGATAAACAGGAGGGACTGTTAGGTTGAAGAAACAGTTGTTAATCATTTCTGTATGATCAGCAATGAGTGTAAATATATATGTATACGTTATTTCTTATCTTCTAGCCACATACTCTTAGCTATTGTACTCTAAGTAGGTGGTTAACAGCTGCCTACTTAGATAAGAATCTCACTTCCCTCTCTTGCGCCCCCCATTGACTATAAATAAAGAAGACAAGGGGAACCACCCTTTGTAACACATTCTGCTGTAGTTTGCATTGCAGAGAGTGTGGGTACCCTTGCAAGTAAAACTGTAACCTGTGTGTGTCTCATAAATGTGGAGTTGGGGTGGAAACGCCGGGCGCTTTCCCCAACAGGGACGTTTCTTAGGTTAGAAACTGCCGTCACTGCAGCCAACACTGACTTTTAAGGAGAGACACTCAGCTCTTCCTATGAGCAGATCCACCATGGTGCACAAAATGACAGTATAATTATTATTTTAGGTGACACTTCAAATGTTGCATTATTTCATTCTTTACAAAACGACATTTTTATAACAATGATGTATAACAATGTTAATGTGTTTATGTATAATTCATATTTAAATTAAAGTTCATATTTTAGTTAAAAGCTACACCTACAGTACGTATATGAACTTGAATTTGAATCCAAACCCTTTTTCGTTCTTCTTCTTTAAATTCAAATATAAATTTCAATGCCACAACCTGTTTTCAACCACAATTCAAATGTAATTCAGATTAACAAAATGAACTGAAATTCAAGTTCATATATGTATTCAAAATCCTGAATTTTAGGATACGTATTTGAGAATTTCATTCTCAAATCAGTTCTGAATGGTGCACATCCCTAGTTCATATGTTAAATCATGCATTTTTTTTTTTCAGAGTGAATACACACTGACTGCTCAGATAAATAACGTCAAAAATAATTTTCTTTTGTTGCTTAAGATTTTTGCACAGTCCTATACTGTATATAACAACTCAAACATTTTTTTATGTTATTTGTTTTAAAGAGGCTGCAATGTGTAACATTAACATCTGTATAAAGAGAAGGTTAGGCTTTTGGCTGACAGCAAGCAAAATGCAACAAATTGTATAATAATAATAATAATAATAATAATAATGAATGATTTTTGTTTGATGTTTAGAAAAACATTTATGGAACAAAGCAGACAATAAGGTATCTTTGCTAATTTTATATTGACAAACAACTAAACTGTCAAAATTATTTTGCAGGGAATAATCTTACTGACATTATAATAAAGCAAATATGAAAATAGTTGGAATCTCATTTACCTGTGATTATGACAAAGGTTCCATTCCCGAAGGTGACCTCATGAAGAAACACAGCAGCACAATAATACACTGCAGAATCTGACGGCTCCACGTTAGAAATAGTGAGGTTAAAACTCCCCTCTGCATTCAGTAAGGAGTAACGTTTTATGCTTTTATATTCCTTGTAAAATTCACCAGGTACGTAGAGAAGTGCTTTCGCCATGGGCTGGGGCTTCCGACCAACAGCTTGCTTAAACAAAGTAACAAAAGTTGTTTCTCCTTGACAGAAGCATGTCAGGGTCACACTGTCTCCAAGCTGAACCCTCATCAGGTGACTGGGCTGAACAACATCTGTAGTCAGTGCAGTGTCTGCAAAAACAGAAAAACAAAAAAAATCATAATCAAATAAGACATATAATAGTAATCTAAATAACTATTAACTATGATGCAGATTAAATGGCCAAATTCCACTGATCACATCATACAGATAAATGAAAATATTAAAATCCCAAAATAATTTATATTATAGGGCCTTACTAATGAAAATGAGAAGACCAAAGAGTCTGAACATTTTTGTGCTTCCACTGTTTAGAATAAACTGCTCTGCTGCTAAGTGAGAGATCATGGTCGTGGTCGGGATGAAAGGGCAGGAAACAGAGAGGAAACAGAGAGACACACATCAGGCTGATCTGATTGGCTGTTCACATGGGAACTTAAGTAACAGTGAAAAAGCATTTTAATGTGCACTTACATGACGTTTATTAATTTACTCCTTAACATCCAGTTAAAATGAGAACAATTAGATAAACAGGAGCAGATACTGAGCATATAAAGTTCTTTGTACAGAGTGCTGAGATACTGTGGGAGAGCATTTGCTAATCATCTCTCTCAGACAAGCTCAGCACAGTATGAGTCTGTTATCTATCTGATATTAGACAGTCTCTCATACAGTAATAATAATTGATACTTTATTGGTCCCTGTGGAGAAATTGTCTTAACTTCTCTCTCAACTTGCTCTCTTTTTTTTAGAGTAAACAGAGTAAGTTGTCTGCGAAGGGCAGCCACCCATAGTGATGCCCAGTGAGCTGGGGGTTAAGGGCCTCGCTCAAGGACGCAGAGATGTGCTGTGGCTGGGTTTGAACCAGCGACCATCTTATTACAAGCACACAGGCATTAGATCTTCTAATCACACTTAAAAGGCAGATTAAATGTTCTTTCCACCATGCAAACAGAATGTAAATTGTAGCTTTACTGCTTAGATTTACATTCACACATTTGCATTTAAAACAAGCATTTTAAGTGATGTACATGAGAGTAAATGGTGAATCAGTTTATTTGCCACTCTACACATTACATTGGCGCCCATTATAAGTAACTGTACAGTGACATTGCAGTTCCTCAGTTGCTTTGATGCATTTCTGGAATCACCCTTAACATCTGCAAAACTGTAAGTGCATTTCCCAAAACAATTCGTGCAAACAGCACCACACAGATGGACTGTCTACAAAAAAAGTCATAGAGGCCACCAGCAGCCCGAATACCACACCGTAAGGCCGTATGTTAGGATGCTCTCTATGGCAGAGCGGTAGGAGGCCACCAGCAGCCCGCATACCAGACCGTAAGGCAGCATGTTAGGATGCTCTCTATGGCAGAGCAGTTGAAGGTCCCGATCAAGAAATCCGACAAGTTTCCCCAATAAGCCAGTAACCCCGCTTCATAGAACAGGCCACAGGACTGGTTTTGGTGAGATAGTCCGAGTAGTAGGTAGAAATCAGGATGGAGACTGAGTGTGGGTCTAACAGGTGAGCAGATGTAGGACAGAATGTAGAGCCCTCTGGTGGAGTGCCTGTGCATGACTGAATGTATGGTTTGGGTCTGATGGTCTGAATAGTTGGTAGAAATAGGCACCTTCCTACCTGATGTGGTAGGTCTAGATAAGGGGTCACCAACATGGTGCCCCAAGGATGCCCCCAATGACCACATGAGTTGCCCGTGGACCTGTTCTATAAAATAGCACAACTCACCAGCGAACATCATCTAAAATTTTATTTTGTCCTGTTTCTAATCTATCACATTTGCATTTATATAGATTTGAAATTGAATATAAAAAAGCATTTAAAACATGTTTATCATGCATGAAGTTTAGACATGTTTAGGAGGGCGTTTAAAACTGATATCAAACTTCGTATGGCTCAGTACCCGTGAAGTAGCTCTCCGTTTTAAAAAGGTTGGTGACCCCTGGTCTAGATCTTGCAAGTTTGTTTGTACTGGCTGTGTGAACATACTGTAGCACTGTTAAGAATATGCAACACAGCCTGAGTTGGGGATCTGCTGTATGCATCAGTAATATAATGCTTTGTCCTTTTCTAGGCTGTTCATTAAGACATAAAGCCTGAAAGTTTTCTGAATGGCATTAATGAAATTGAGCACTGCCCCCACCTGCTGGCCAATTTATTAAAACATTGAAATCGCTGTCTGCACAGGCTGACGTGTCATTTAAGTCTGATAATTTTCTATGAGTCAAACGGCAAGAAAATGACAAGAAGTTAAAAACATGGAGTTAGATGAAGGAGAAAAGATTACAAATTTGAAGATTATGAAATCAGGACATGTCAGCTAAGTCAGCCAAGGTGGGTCTTAAACATATGGACGGAAGTATGAGCGCTAAACTTAAACGGGTTCACTTGTAACCGCTGCCACCAAATTTCGTTAAATTGCTGGGGAGGTCCAGATACATGAGACAGGAATAGAAGGATTATTCTTTATTAATATACAGACGAGGGTTACAACCCTCCCTAGGGCAATAGAAGGGGATACCTGCCACGGGACATTCTAAAACGCTTAATGTGAAAATGCGTAACGCAACTTAATGTATTAAAACAGTCACCACAAATCACCAAATTTCTCGCGAATGTATCTGGCCATAAAGACTTACCTGACAAGAAATCAAAACCGAAATGCTAGGAATATGGACTTTAAGCCTTTTCTTTATGGGCGTCAATGGAGGGGAAAACGCTTGACGTAAGATGAAGTCCATATTCCTAGCATTTCGGTTTTGATTTCTTCCCTGGCATGGGTGACGGGTGCACCACGTTCCCAAAGCCACGTTAGCCTCGAGCGAACTGCCCGGAGAAACCGCTCACACCAGCGCTGCAACCCGATCTCCTCCCCTTTTAAACACACATTTCTATGGCGTTAAATTAGTGCCAAAAGTCGTGCGCATAAAAACAGAAAATCCATGCTCTCTACGCGCTCGCGATTGCACAGCACTCACTCACTCGCTCGCCGTTAAATTAGGGCCAAAAGTCGAACCACGCGCGTGCGTGTGCTCGAGTGCTGAAAACCCATCCCCTCTACGCGCTCGCGTCTGCACAGCACTCGCTCGCTCGAATTTCCCGCTTCGTCTTACCGTATATAAAAGAATGGGCCAATGTACGGTAAATTGCATTGTGAATAAAATTTCTTAATACAACATCACAAAACCAATTTAATAAATTCAAATCCTGGGAAGAACGCTCCTCAGATATTAGTTCTCGGGTTAGTGTTAGCAGACTATAGGCGAAACCACCTTAAGTGCTATCTGTTAATGTTTATTAAATTAGCATTAAAATGGAGAGGTTTATAATATCTTTTGTCCTTGTAGCTGCTAAATACACTCATTATTAAAGCCATAAAGTTGTCTGCCTACTACATTGGAATCTCCACTGAGTAAGTGTTTTTGATGGATTTTATTTAACTTTATTATACTCTGGTCCTTAGATCTAATGTCATACTTCTTCACTTATATTGTTTGTGAAAAGGTTTACCACGGTCAAACAGAGCAGCCACTACATCATCATACATGAACAAGCACCTCACAAAACAAAAACATTTCATTTTCATAATTAAAACTTTTGAATGGTAGGCCTAGTGTGTGGATCAGAGACAAGATCTTGACACCTCATTAACTATAATTTGTTCTGTGAACAGCTCAGATACCACCTTCTCGAAAGTCTTCTGCATAAAATAGAAATAGGATTCAGCGCGACTCCACTAAATTTGGATTACCTGGAGTTCCTTTGTCATCAGGAGCTGTATCTTCTGCAGGCCCTGTCTAATCACATTGAAGTACCTCCTGCTATCACCCTGGCTTTGCAAGAGCTCTTTGACCTTGTGAGGGCACATCTGGAACGTCCAGCCCCATGTGTCACACAGGAAGTCGCTGCCACCAATAGACGACCCAAGATTTTGATTGAAGAACAATGTTTGAAAGAAATGCTCCATACTCAACTTCCTGTGCCTTGCATAGCCACACTGATGGGTGTTTCAAGAAGAACAATCTTAAGAAGAATAAAAGAGTATGAGCTCTGTGTTAGGGAACTTGACAATTTGGTTTCTTCTGTCAAGAATGATCTACCAAATGCAGGCTACAGGATAGTCAATGCAGGCTGCAGTCAATGGGCTACAGGGTTCGGTGGAGAAGAGTTGCAGCCTCCATGCATAGGGTTGATTCCATGCGCATCATATAAAGGTTGTCAAGTCTTGGCTGTGTTGTACGCAGAATGTACCAGGGCCTTTGTCTCTAGTACACGTGGACACAAACCACAAGTTGATCCGGTTTGTATTACCAGCAAATTTATTTGGAGTAAACCCTGGGTGGATTGGTGTGAGGTGGTGGTGGGGCTTTGGAGAAGATTTCCTGCCGATCAACACTAGCAACTTATATCTATCTGTCATGGAGGTCTCGGGACTCACAGATATTCAGAGACATGTGGATAGTTTACCAGTGGTTTTCAGCAGGAAATAGTTATTACTACAAATTGTCACCCCCCCCCCCGCCCCCCACAGAAACTGGATCTGGCTATAGTGGGAAAATCTTTTTTTTTTTTTTATTTGTGAGAACTTGAAAGCAAAACAAAACTTGGAAAAAATATATGCTCATTCACCAATTTTCTAATCTGGGGTCTAAAGTGGTCAGGCTTGCAAGTGTATTTGGTTATTTGTCTATCCTAGCCTGTTGCAGTGTATATTTCCTGTATATTTTGCATGTAAAAAATGTTGTTTGTTATGTCAGTGCTTAATATTATCATGTAGTCTTCATGAACTTTCTTCATCTTGGCCAGGGACTGCATTTGAAAAGTAGCCACTTGACTAAAATTGGCACATTTTCAGAAATGCCAGCAACAATACTGATAATGAACACCCCTCTAACTGACTCTCAGTTGGTTTAGAAAAAAGACTTTTAAGAGAAAAGAAAGCCTTCCTTTGGTTTTGCATTTTTCTCTTTTTTGTTGGCTGTGCACAATATATTAGAAGAATACCTTACAATTATATTAGTTAAGAAATAACAGATTGCGTATATACAATATTAAGGTGATAACAACAACCCTCACTGTCTCTAGGTGCTGCTTCAGACAGGGCATTCTGCAGCAGGGACACCACCCGTCGTGCAGCATCCAGCAAATCTCCCTATCACAACAGCCCACATAACAGAATAACATTAGTGTATGATTCAGTAGGGCTAGTCCAGGTCTGGAAAGTAGTTGGGCCAGATTTTTAAACCAAGAAATTTAGCTGGGCCAGACATTTTCAGCGGCCCAGTAAGCAACAGGTAATGGCATTTTAAACAAACACAAATCAAGGTTATTTTAAAAAACTACAACTGAACAGAATCTGAGAGCAATATTTTTTTTCACTTCTGAAATGAGAAAAATATTTTGGTCGTATCTGACCTAGACGCATCCCAAAGAAAAAAAATGCCTATTAGATGGTAAACAGACATAAAGAAAAAGGGAAAAATCGTCTATAATCATCATCCGCTTATACTGTGGTGATCCATTTCACCCACACAGGCATGATCACCATTAGCGGTTTTCACATTATTGTCGAGGTGACTATTCACTTTACCTCTGCTTTCTCCGACATCTTCCTGATTCTGCCGCCAACAAGGGGCTCATAGGGTGGAGACTGAGGGTGTTAAACAGACCAATCTTTTGTCACTGAATGCAACAAATAATGTATTTATCTGTCAAAAGTCCAGCACCAGGAAAAGCAACAGAGTGACAGTAGAAACTGTAATAATAATGGAAGTGCGCCGCCCTACAGGGAAGGAGGAGTGATGGGAGTCCCGGTGGTGGCTAAGCGCGCGTGGGGAGAGGCGTCGTACTGTGAGGCTTCATGAACTTCCGATGGGGCAGTGCTGTCATACAGCGGGGAGCCTGAGAGGGGCACTGTGGCCGGGTGCGAGAGCCCTGGGTAATGAGTTGTAGAGCTGCGCAGTGTCACGATCGGGTACAAGCAGGCAGGCGATCGTGCGGGCAAGGCGTGCAAGGAGCAAGCGGACAGGCAAAAACGGGAGTTTAATTAGGAAGCGCGGACGGGGAAACATCTCACGCATACAAACATCAATGACAGACACTGGACTCAGGTAAGACACGGACTGAAATACACAGGACTGAGCAAATTAACTAGATACAATGACAGACACTGGACTCAGGTAAGACACGGACTGAAATACACAGGACTGAGCAAATTAACTAGATACAGCTGGGTACAAATCGGGAGAAAACACGTGGGTAATCAGGGGGCGTGGCACACAGGAGGAGCGGACGAGCCGGGCATGACACGCAGGAACTGAGAGCCCAAGCTGTTGGACATTCCACTGGACTAGGAGACTGGGGTGAGTGAGGAGGAGCTCATTGACCACAAACTGGGATACTGGCTGTGTGTGAGCAATGGGGTGGAGATTAAGGAAAGACGTTAAATCAGCATGCAGTGTTGCCTGGAAACAACAACAAATATACTAGTGTCACTGTACTAAAACAATATCAAAATAATGCCTATTTTTTATTCATTTTACTTGTAGAGTGCAAAGTACAAAGGGAAAACAAAGAGTAACTATGGCGAAATAAATCAAAGCATGTCCCAGAATGATGGGCCTGAATGGATCAGGACAGAAGAAGGCGAAAGTCCTGTTAACCGAGGTGAGACGATGCAGACACAGGCCAGGATGTGGGGTATAGGCGAGAACAAGAGGGAAGACGGGGGCCCGAGACTCAGCATGGGGACAGGTGGGGGAGGGGAGGCACGGGCTCACCTGGAGCTGCTCCCCGGAGGTGCCGCTATGACTCATGGGTAACATGCCGGAATGGGACGGCACCTTTAGGCTGGACCAGTTGTCATGGGAGGGCAACATGGGACAGACAGGTAGACGAGCTGTCTGAATAAGCAGCATGCAAGTATAAAACATAAATGAAGCAGGTATGTGGTGGGCAGTGTTACAGCGTCCTTAATATGGTCAATACAGAAAAGGCATGTTATCATGTTATGTATATACTGCCTCCAGTTACTTAATGCCTAACTTTAATACATTGATTGATTTGTTCACTGCTGCAGCCTGTGTCAACTTCCTTTCAGACAGATGTAAAGTCCATTCTGTTTTTGTTCTGTGTAGTTTTTTTTGAACAGCATATGGCTGAATTCTGTTAAACCTCAGACTGAAGAAAATTGTGTTAATTGAAAAGCAAATATCAAAAACTCAGTCTGCAGGAATGTTTTTCTAAATATTTTCTGTGGACTTTTGGAAATTTCACGAAATTCCATTGCTCCCATTACATAAACACTGAGTGAGATTTCATTCCCATTTACTGCAAACGTATGAAGAGGATTATGACTTATTACTTTAGGTTATCGGACTGAGTGAGTTTTCGAAATTTGCTCTTCGATAACTGAAGCAGTGCTGTGAATGCAGAGGTTATATGCGTCGCATATCAACAGAACTGTATGTTTATGTCTTGTCTTAATTATTTTGATTAAATGTCTAACTATTCCCAATATGTGTGAACATACTTGGCCAAATAAAGCTGATTCTGATTCAGTCAGAGGGTAATCGTCGGTGTGCTGTACTATCGTGGTGACCCACACAGAGAGCTTAGGACCATGATTTCAGTGTGTGCTTGTGTGAGGGGACAGGCAGGGCGGCGGCTCACTGGGTGATGCACTCCTGTGGGTATAGGGGCTGGGATAGGGGGCGGAGCAGTTACTCCTCAAGGAGGAGTAACAGTCACAGCCGTGGGGGGAGGAGAGGGAGAGGGTGCTCCCAAAACTGGGTGGTGTGGGTTTGATGAAGAGCAGAGAGACCCTGAGCCTGGGATGAACCAGCTGCCTACTGAAACGAAAGCGGATAAAGACAGAAACTAGAACCTCAAACTAAACAAACACAAACAACAATATCAAGTTATATTCAATCATTAAACCGTTATATATTTAATCTAAACAATAGTAATAAATATCGTTCCGATTCAAAATATCATTTACGGGTGAATCTTATGACTTGCATTGGGAAACAGGAAACGGGCCAAGCTGCAGGGCCAGTTCAAAGGCATAGTGCGAGGCCGACCAGAAGGGGGCGAGGTCTGGGCGGAGTCAGCTAAAGAAGAAAAAGGCCTGACCTTTTTCTGGATGCTGTGGACTGTGTTTGTGTGTGAGCTGCAGCTGCATGTTCCTTACATTTTTTTTATTAACACCAGCACCGTGAGGTTTGGCCTGGACTGGGTCCTGTCCTGCAACGGTTGAAGACATGTTGACTGATGGTCAGCCCGTGTTCTGTTGGATCCCACAGAAAGGAAATGGGAATCCCGTTTGGATCGGATGCTGACAGTTGAAAAAAAACTCATGTCTGTGTGTTATGAAAGAATATCAATAAATGTTTCCGAAAGGGGATGACTCATTTGGTAATTATTTACGGCTTATGTTATGGCTGAGAAATTTACAGTCTTTACTAAAGTCTGACTTCTTTCGAGTCACATTTAATATAGATTGGACACTCTCTATGCTATGTACAATACTTATATAGATGGTACAATGTTTACTTGCTTGCACAGATGGTTGATTAGGTAATTAGTGTAAGTGTGTGTGTGTGTGTGTGTGTGTCCAATCGCAATGTATGTCCCAAGGTCCATAGTAAGTAATATACACTGATCAAGAGATGCCTGAAAGTGGATGAAAGAGGACATTAGTGGGTGTATCACTTAGTGTAACGGGTGCAGGAAAATGAGCAGGACTGCAAGCCATATAATGACCCACTGTCCTTATCTAGCTCTTAATACAGTATGCATACAGTGATGTATCTACAATGGACAGCTACTATAAGCAGATAGCACAGTACAGGTGCTTAATCTGTATGCTATTTCCATCCATCCATTGTCCAAACCGCTTATCCTACTGGGTCACAGGGGGTCCGGAGTCTATCCCGGAATCAATGGGCACGAGGCAGGGAAGAACCCAGGATGGGGGGCCAGCCCATCACAGCTCACACTCACACACCATTCACTCACACATGCACACCTACGGGCAATTTAGCTACTCCAATTAGCCTCAGCATGTTTTTGGACTGTGGGGGGAAACCGGAGGAAACTAGCAGCCTTTGTGTGGTAATTGTTTGTATTAAAAATACATTGGATCAAGTCAAATTATTTTTATGAAGAATTAACATCTAAAAGCTGCTAGTAGACCGTGGGAAAATAATTTTTCTATTTTCTTGCTGCCATCTCGTGGCCAAAAGTAGGTATTGCAATTTCCATCATATGTAAGAGGGCCTGCCCATCAGAGTAATGTACATCCTGTGACATGTATTGACTATCAAGACAAACTGAAACACGGTGTATTAGGCTGTCAATGAGTACTGGACTAGGGTGAAAAACTGCCTGATAATCTACCTATTAACTAGAAGAGTACAAACTGGAGACGGATCCCCTAATACAGAGGGATTAACGTCTGTGCCACATCCCTGAACCATTTCAGTGTAGGAGTCTGGTGGTTCTACTGGATACTGACAAGTACCCAGCCCCTTTGTTCCCTCTGATAATCATCAGTCCTCCTCTGAATGCCTTCACCACTCTATTCCTGAATAGGTACACATTTAAATATGCTAGCAAGATCAAGGTATTGGGATAACTGGTTAGGTTCGCTGTTAAGAGAGTTGCAGTGAAAACCATCATACACAGTGGCCCTTTCTGGATAAGATTACCTCCCTCTGATCTAACAGGTCAAAGATCAAAGCAAGGTGCATTGCAATGTCTGACACCCAGGCACACTACAGCATATAAAATACAGGTATCCATCGCCTTCCGCATTTGGAACCAGGACCACTTGTTGCAAGTCAATTTGGGCGTATCTCAAGTTATACGAGAGAGGCAAGACATTAAGGACAGTATACACAGTACTGAAATAATAATGTACATATTAAACCACAGCACTTAATAAACAGATACTGCACTTACATTTCACAAAAAAAAAAATAAAGCACAGATTGCACTAAGAAATCAAAAGATGCATGTGCTAGCAAACAGTGGGAGCTGAGGAAGAAGCAGTGGTGAAATACTTTATTGTACAGTACAGTAAGTTTCTTTTTATAGAATGAAAATAGCATACAGGGGGCGGCATGGTGGTGCAGTGGTTAGCACTGGTTGCCTCACACCTCTGGGACCCGGGTTCGAGTCTCTGCCTGGGTCACATGGGTGTGGAGTTTGCATGTTCTCCCCCATGTCGTCGTGGGGTTTTCTCCCCGCAGTCCAAGTAATATGCTGAGAATATGCTGAGGCTAACTGGAGTTACTAAATTGCCCGTAGGTATGCATGTATGAGTGAATAGTGTGTGAGTGTGCCCTGTGATGGGCTGGCTCCCCATCCTGGGTTGTTCCCTGCCTCGTGCCCATTGCTTCCGGGATAGGCTCCAGAACCCCCCACGACCCAGTAGGATAAGCGGTTTGGACAATGGATGGATGGATGGAAATAGCATACAGATCTTATAAGCACCTGTACTGTGCTATCTGCTCATAGTAGCTGTCCATTGTAGATACATCACTGTATGCATACTGTATTAAGAGCTAGACAAGGGTCATTATATGGCTTGCAGTCCTGCTCATTTTCCTGCACGCGTTACACTAAGTGATACACCCACTAATGTCCTCTTTTATCCACTTTCGGGCATCTCTTGATCAGTGTATATTATTTACTATGGACCTTGGACATACATGCGATTGAACGCACACACACACTTACACTAATTACCTAATCATCCATCTGTGCAAGCAGGTAAACATTTACCATCTATGTAAGTAATTGCACATTGCATAGAGAGTGTCCAATCTATATTAAAGGTGACTCAAAAGAAGTCAGACTTCAGTAAAGACTGTAAATTGGCAGCCATAACATAAGCCGTAAATAATTACCAAATGAGTCATCCCCTTTCGGAAACATTTATTGATATTCTTTCATAACACACAGACATGAGTTTTTTTTCAACTGTCAGCATCCTTCTCGATTGTCAGAAGCTCTGCGCTAGAGGGAGGTTTACTGGTCTTATACTCTTCTGGCACCTTGTGTGATTCCTGACTTGGGACATCAGTTTGGCTCCTTCTGTATGTGGTTTACATTGTATTTGTTCTTTAAAGTTGCCCCCTTCAGAATTAGACAGTGTAACCAGCTTGCCACATATTGCCTGGATGACATAAGGTCCGGTAAAATCCGGTTCGTTCTTCCTCCTTTCCGTCCCCGCTTCCTCATGTTGAACAGAAGCGCCTCATCTCCAACATGATAAACTGTGTTTTGGTACCTCTTTTGTATTCGTTTACCACATGCCTGCTTCTGTTTTTCCTGTGACTAGGAGATGTTTTCAGCTGTTGTTGCTTATTGTCTCAACTACTTTATTTTTTTCATCAAAAAACGTGCCCGTAGCTTTTCTCATCGGGAAGAATAATTGTGGAAAGCTGAAGTGGAAAAACATTCATAGCAAATTATTATTATTCACAGATCATTATAAAGAGTCATTTTCTAAAAGCATTAAGAACAATGTAATTTGCTGTTTCAAGATATGTTTTTAAATAACTACTTGTCAGTCATAAGAAACTCTTCAACACACATGATCCGATCTTGCCACAAATCATTTTTAATCTCACTTTTGTTGCCAGCAGTTCAGACATTAATGGCTGTGTGTTGAGTTATTTTGAGGGGACATCAAATTTACACCATTATACAAGCTGTACACTGATTACTTTACATTCTATCAGAGTTTCATATCTTTAAACGTTGTCCCCTTGAAAAGATATAATAAAATATTTACAAAAATGTGTGGGGTGTACTCACTTTTGTGAGATACTGTATATTAAGGGATTGATTGTCAATAATATCAGTAATTCCTGATGTAATGTTAAAAGAATAGAGCCTGTCTCACACAGTTCTAAAACAACCTCAAAAACAGACTTACCATTTTATGTCATCATTCGTTTTCTCATCCAGGCCATTGGTTTGGGGATGATATGCAGCAGTGATCAACGGCAGAAACAGGGGCTCTGAACGCAAGTATGGATTAAAAAGGAATTAACCATCTCTCTCAATATAAAAATTAGGATCATTTATTCTCTACAGAGGCCCCCATAGAATAGTGCATCCATCCCCTCACTCATGTTTAGACAGACGTAAGGCAACAGGCCAATGACATTCAGAACAGCAACAACATCAACAATTGTACAGCTAGTTTTAAAATTTAATAAAAAGACAAACCAATTAGGTAATATTAATGAAATTATAAAATGTGCAGATTAATAGTCAGAAATAATTTGCGATTTTAAGAGCGGAAAGGATACATTAAAACTCAATTACATTTATCCCTTAATAATATAAAAAGGTTTTTGAATTTTACATCATGATAAATGCGAACTATATGTGATTACTAATTACTGTTGACTAATATCCCTGTCTGGACGTTTCCCTCCTCATTGTTAAAAGTCATTATATGTCTGGGTGCCAGTCAGTGGAAGCACACAGACAATGTTGGCCAGCTGTCATATTCATTCAGCACCAGCCACATCAAGTAGAGAATTCAGCACCACGGACAGTGACCTGTGTTACAATGACATCAGGTCATTGGCTCTAAATATTTTTCTAGAAATAACTAAATGGCTCTATTGTAGAAATTTCCAGCCAGAGTCTTGTGGTGCGTTCGTTTTTCTCTCGGAACTTGGAAATTCCAAATTGGGTGACATCACATCCAACAATCTCCCGTTCAAGCTAGCACAACTCGGAACAAACATGGCTGCCTCCATGAATACGCTGCTGTGTTGTTGCTTTATATTTTAGCAGTTATGGAGTAAGAATAATTATTTCAGACAAATAAACAAGAAACAGGAACTAGTCAAACCACATTAAAAGCTTTATAAAGTATTTTAGTACATTCATAGCGATATTCTTTTTTCGAGAGGCAAACAAACTACAAACAAACCAAAAACACTAACAAGTCTGGTAAAAATCTGATATTGCATGTTAGGATACTGTTTACGGTCACAATATGGTATTCTCTAAATCGAAACACGTGCAATTACATTATTAATTACTAATAATTATAAATAATAATAATAATAAATGGGCGGTTATGGTCGTGCACTGGTTAGCACTGTTGCCTCACACCTCTGGGACCCCAGTTCAAATCTCCGCCTGGGTCACATGTGTGTGGAGTTTGCATGTTCCTCCCCAATGTCGTCGTGGGGTTTCCTCCGGGTACTCCGGTTCCCCCCCCACAGTCCAAAAACATGCTGAGGCTAATTGGACTTGCTAAATTGCCCGTAGGAATGCATGTGAGAGTGCATGGTGTGTGTGAGTGTGCCCCTGCGATGGGCTGGCCCCCCATCCTGGGTTGTTCCCAGCCTCGTGCCCATTGCTTCCGGGATAGGCTCCGGACCCCCCGTGACCCAGTAGGATAAGCAGTTTGGAAAATGGATGGATGGGATAATAATAAATTTAACAAAATAAACATTTTTAAGGATTTGTAAAATAGAATTAATGTTGAGTGTGTAAGCCGCCATGTTGAAATTACGTCACAGGGGCAACTCGGACAAGAAGATTCTGTCAGACATTAACGTCATAAAAAGAGGCGTTTCTAATGGGAAGTGATGTTTTTCGTGACGTTTTTGTCCGAGTTGGAGTGAAATAATCAAACGCAGCATGTGTTCCTATTTGAAGAGAATATTCTATTTTTATTCTAAGGAACTACAGAAATCAGCTCTGCATGTGATCTCCCCTTTACTGCTCGAGCAGGGCACACGCACATCAACAAGTGTCAAGGCAGCAAGTGCATGCAAACAACTTCTCAGGACGGTTACAGTATAGGACCTTCAGAAAGAGCCAGACTGCGGCGTCATTCAGAGATTCCATTGTCTAAGGCTTGCACTAAAACATTACAGCATATTTAAACAAAGTAGCATGGCACCTGTGTCAGAATCCCTCCCTGCCTTGTTCTGTTCTCTCTTTGTTGTCCCCATTTAGCCAGCACATGTCACTGGCCATCCTGACTCCTCTTTTGATTGTGGGTTTTAAGGATATCAGTGGGTCTGTGTTTTCATAATTGTCCCCCAGGCCACCATGCTGCTCAGCCCTTGATTCCAACTACAGTTGCAATCAGGTGGTTCTCAATCTACTAGGACTGTATAACAGGATTGGCCACCTGTTCTACCTTTACTCGTTCAGCCGCATTCATGAGTCTGGCCTATAGGTTATTCAAATTTTGTCCTGCCAAATTTACCGGACAGGAGGTGGACACTGCAAATGAATGTGTGAATACTCCAATACCTACATCTTTACAAGTTACCTGAAGTGGTTTGGTAAATGATTGTGAGGTTGGAAGTCCTTCTTGATGTCTGTTTGCAGCTCATCCACAGCAACTGCACGAGTTTGTCGCTCCCAGAGGGAATCCCACTCTCGGTCCGGCTGGAGGGTCCATCTCACTGTAGCTGGAGTATGTTTCCATCAGTCACTTGGCGTGGGGCTCACAGAATTTACCAGGCTCCTGTTTAATCTGACGCACCTTAGTCCAGTCCATGCATCTGGGGAAACTTCTCTGAAAATCTCTGGCAGATTCTTTGCAGCTATACTTGATATTGGGTACTTGCCGCAACTAAGTAATGGGTTTGTTGAATCAAAGTCCCGTTCCATGTCAAAAATAACCCCATTTTAGGGTTTTGTTAAACAACTGGTCTAATTTGGATGCAGAGGTTCTGCACTGGAAGGCCCAGTCTCTGAAGGGCTGTGGCATAGCGAGGCCTGTTCTGCCTGGAATCCGGCAGGTCACTGGCAACATCCCCCAACTCCTTCATCTATAAGGTCGGGAAACCAGAACGTTTACTCCCCCTTATGGATAAGGACATACCAACGTTGGGGCAACTCCTGCTGCCTGAGTCTTCAACCAAGTCCAAAACAAAAGTATACAATGTTAGGAAGGGTAATTCAATGGTATGAGACTGAAACTAGAAACTGTAAATCGGATGGAGTTAAATAGCAATACTGTGGAAGAGGCATGGGAATTTTTTAAAAGCACATTGTTGCAAGTGCAAAAGAACTTCATACCCGTTTCCAGAAAAACTAAATCTAGGAAACTGCAACCAAGCTGGTGTCATGACCTGCTTGTACGATCCTCGTGTGTGCCACGCCCCCCTCATTAACCATGTGTGCTGCCCCGATTGTAAACCAGCTGTTTTCTGTCAGTTTGAGTAGTCCTGTGTATTTAGTCCACATTCAAGTCTGTTTCCCCAGTCCTGTCATTGAAATCTCTCGCTGTTGGTACCTGTTTTCATCAATAAACCCTCATTCCCGACTCTCCGTTTCCCGGATCCTTGATTCCTCGCTTCCTGCCTGTTCGTCCAGCACGCGATGTCACAGGTGGTTTACTACGAAAATTAAGAATAAAGTCAGGAGCAAAAGGGCTTTCTTCCACAAATGGAAATTAACTAATGATTTCAAAATAAAGCAGGAGTATCTAAGTCTACAGGTTTAGTTAATAACAGTTATAAGGATGACGTTAAAAGTTTCTTCCAATATTTTAACTCCGAAAGAGCTCTAAAAGCTGAAAATCACTCATTTGCAGGATAGTATGGGCCTTATAATTGAAAATGAAATTGATATAAATGAGTTTAATGATTATTTTACAATGGCTGTTCACAGTAGAATAGCTTACCAACCATTTAGTACAAATACAACGATGTCTATGACCAATATATGTATAACTGAGGCTGATGTGGTACAAAGCCTAGCTAAGCTCAAAATAATAAAATCGCAAGGCCCTGATGGCATCTTATCTATAGTTTTAAAAGCCAACCTTTAACTTTACTATTCCAGAAAGGCTACAACAGGATCTGGATTTAATTAGCGACTGGGCTCATACGTGGCAGATGAAATTTAACATAGATAAATATAAGGTAATCCATGCAGGGAGCAGAAATATAGTAAATATAGTAAAGTACAGATATTTTATGGGTTCCACTGAAATAAAGGTAGCTGATTACGAGAAAGATCTCGGTGTGTATGTTGATACTTCCATGTCCCACTCTTGCCAGTGTGGGGAAGCATTAAAAAAAGGCAAAAGGATGTTGGATTAAACTCCACACACCTAGAGATGTAAGTCAAGAGAAGTGATGCTACGATTATATAATTCCTTGGTAAGATCCCACCTAGAATACTGTGTGCAGGTTTGGTCACCATACCTTCAGAAGGACATTGCTGCCTTGGAAAAGGTGCAACGTAGGATGACTAGAATGATTCCTGCACTTAGAGGAATGTCTTATGAGGAGAGGTTCGCTGAGCTGAATCTGTTTAGCCTCAAGCAAAGGAGACTATGGGGGGACATGATCCAGGTATATAAGATTCTAACAGGTCGGGATGCTGTTCAGCCAAATGACCATTTCAATATTAATTTAAAATACTAGAACTCGTGGCCATAGTGGAAATTAGCTGGAGAACATTTAAAAATGAATCTGAGGAAGCACTTCAATTCAATTCAATTTTATTTATATAGCGCTTTTAACGACATGCATTGTCACAAAGCACTTTACATTTAACCGGCCAGAACCCCACCAAGCAAGCCTGAGGCGACAGTGGCAAGGAAACTCCCTCTAGCAGGAAGAAACCTTGAGTGGAACCTAGACTCAGAAGGGGACCCCATCCTCCTCTGGGCGACCAAGGAGCATGAAACTGCATTTACATTGACATTCATTAGAGTTCATATAGTTATAAAGTCCCAGTTGGTTTCATGTAGTTATATCCAGGAGTCCAGGTGCGGGTTCACACGGTGTAGTCGGCTCGGTATCAGCTCGAAAAAGAGAAGATGGAGAAGAGTTATTGCCCTACACCTAACCGGCAGGACTAAAGCAACTATGACAGCCTGCCTAAAAGAGTGACCTGGAAGGAAGCACAGGCATGAGGGTTTACAGAGGTTTTGGCGTCAAGCCACCTCCCATCCACAGCTTAAGTGATCGGCGAGAGTGGCAGGACGACAGCACCAATCCCCCCTTTCCCCTTCAATCTCAAATAACTATGAACCTCCAGATTTCCCATTCACCTTAGAAAAGAAGATTTAACTATCCAAAAGACTGGCGAAAGAGGTACATCTTAAGCCTTGACTTAAAAGCAGAGATTGTGTCTGAGTTCCGAACACTAATAGGAAGTTTATTCCATAGCTGTGGTGCTTTATGAGCAAATGCTCTTCCCCCAAAGGTAATGTTCTTTATTCTGGGTACGGATAGAATACCTCCATCTCGTCATCTAAGTGTATGATTCGGAACGCAAATGAGGTCACTCACATACTGCGGTGCAAGACCATTTACAGCTTTATAGGTTAAGAGCAGTGTTTTGTAGTCAACACGAAATCTAACTGGCAGCCAGTGCAGTGAAGATAAAATTGGGGTAATATGATTATATGTTTTAGTTTAACTATTGCTAGTAGCGGTTCAATCAATGCTGGGAGCATCGCTGAATAATTTTGATGGAACAGGGTCTAGCATACAAGTAGATGAATTTGAAGATAAAATTAAGTACATCAGTTCTGACTGGTTAACCAATATTCAATATTCAAAATGTTCTGTTTAATTGAGCATATTTTTGGTCAAAAAGTTTCATAAAGTCGTCACTGGAAAATAACCAGTGGTCTGGTTATTAGTCAGCTTGGACACCATAGTAAATAGGAATCTAGGATTATTTTTGTTTATTTCAATTAGTTCTGATAGATACTAGATGATTTGGCGGCACTAAGAGCCTTTTTGTAGCTACCCATAGCCTCTTTCCATGCTAGTTCGAACACCACTAGTTTAGTATGATGCCACTTACATTCTGTAAGGACATAAAACTTATAGGTCCTGCAGGCCCCAACTCTGATCAGCCTGCATCAGTCTATTTCAGAGCTCCGCTGGCCCAGGCAAGACTGGACTCAACTCGTCAAACCACCCCTTTTAAGGAAGGCAAATGCCTGCCGGCTCCTGAGAGACTGGATAGGAATAACTGGAGCAGCACAGAAAAAGCAAGACCTTTCACCCCCGGAGTGACCAGAGTTCCACAATCAATCCACAGCAACAACAGCTGTCAGCCTCCAGACACAGACACCTTTTCCACTATAAACAGGATAACTCAGCACACATAGATGTTAGGGACAAATACACGCATGTTTGGTCTCGTTTGAATAGGCATGAGACGAGGAGTATTATACTCTCAGATTTAAGGCAGTATAGCTTTTCCTAAGAGAAATACAGAAACTTCGGCTCAACCCACCAAACTGAGAGAGATTCTCTCATGGTAGAACAAGGGAATTACAACCACCCCCTAAAGTGATCTGATTGGCTGGGGACTTGAGAACCAAGGTCAGCAATGCCCCTAAAATTAACCATTGACCGAAATTAGTCAGTCTTCAGAAACATGCCATCACCTGGTCTGGATACTTAAGGAAGGGCTTCAGAAGTAGTCGGGGAGTCACTCTGTAATCAGAGCTCCCGCAGAGAACTGGGTGAAAGTCTATCTGTAGTCAGATACTTTCCACAGAACTTTGTTCACTCTCAGCTGAGGAATGTGATTGTTTAATATTGTATTTGTCCAAATGTATTTACAAGTATGTGTCCACATGTCAATAATTGTATATTGTAGTATTTTTAATAAATGTTGTTTCGATTACTTTATGACTGTCTGATTTGCTAACTTCTTCATAAACTTTCCAGATTGGACTTCTATCCTTATTAGGACTATGGTGGTAAATACTATCTTGCAGCCTCTGGGTTAAATCCCATTTATTTATCCGGGTCCCAAACTTGACTGCCCAAGTTAAGTTAGGTGGATACCAAAACTACACCTCTGGAGTTCGCACACGCTGATGACAGGTACCGGTCTACCCTCTGAGGGGCGTACACACTATGTTCCTAGGCACCGGGCATAGTCCCTGAGACGCTCACATGGTAAGACAATGGGTGGCATCGGCGGAGGCCCAAAGTAAACCTCGTACAACCTTTTTTATTTTTAACTGAGCAATTTTCTCTAGTGGAATTAAGCATAGATGCTAAATAATCCGTAATGCTATCAAGTTCAGCAGAATTCGACATTAGTTTGGTTGAAAACGATAGCTCAGGGAGGTTATCGATAAAGTTACTTGCTGTATTTGACGTGATTGTACGTTTGGCGAGTCGGGGGGCTAATATTTTGAGCAAGGGAAATATTGAACGCAATAAGATGATGGTCAGAGATAATACTGGACTGAGGCAGTAGAGTTGAATACATGATATGAAGACAACTGGATCACAACTGGATCACGGGGGAATCATAAGCAGGGAAGAACACACAGGCAAACAGCAGCAGCAACATTAAAGGCAGGACTGAGAAGCACATTTATACAAGGCTAAGCAGGGAGCAAACTAGAGGCACCTGAAATGAGTAACACAAGGGCAGGAAGGAGAGGTAAAACAAACGCGGAACAGGCATGGCACGTTATACCACACTAGGGAGGAAACGGGAGGTTCAGGAGGGCAGGGTGTGGCAGGGATCCGTTTCAAAATTTAATTTTGGCTTGTACAAACCTTGGTAAAAGCTGCAAAAGATCGATCAACCACTTTCTGAGCTATTGTCTTAACAAACAAAGCATCTGTTGGGGTGGCGGTGTCTGGGGAATACCATGTGTAATACACCTTGTGAAGATTTATATGTAAAACAAAATATTTTTTGATTCTATCACACATATAGAAATTATCCATCCATCCATTTTCCAAACCGCTTATCCTATTGGGTCGCGGGGGGTCCGGAGCCTATCCCAGAATCAATGGGCACGAGGCAGGGAACAACCCAGGATGGGGGGCCAGCCCATCGCAGGGCACACTCACACACCATCCACTCACACACACACACCTACGGGCAATTCAGCAACTCCAATTAGCCCCAGCATGTTTTTGGACTGTGGGGGGAAACCGGAGTACCCAGAGGAAACCCCACAACGACATGGGGAGAACATGCAAACTCCACACACATGTGACCCAGGCGGAGACACGAACCCGGGTCCCAGAGGTGTGAGGCGACAGTGCTAACCACTGCACCACCATGCCGCCCCTTATAGAAATTATTCTAGGTTTAAATAGTAATTTAGCTGAGTAACTAGGCTGAAATTCTAGATAGTTGCAATTTTAAGAATTATTACTATTATTCACAGCTTTTAAGCATGCAGTTGGATGACGGATGGATGGATATTCAGCCACCAGAAATGCCAATTGTTGTTAAGAGGATCAAAGTCTGCAAAGTAGTATGCAGGGTTTAAGGCCAGAACACAGCATACTCTCCGACAGAAAGCATAAAGTTCACTGGGGGAATTTCTGTGGCCACTGCCTGAACAGCATGTGTGGAGAATGTTTATGAGGGTCGAGCCATGCAGAGCTGCTGGCCCTGGCATGTAATGATGAATCACAAATCAGTTAAAAATCGGTGCAAATGCATGAAGATTTAAACCGGCTGATGTGGAAAATGAATCACTATTGTAGGAGTACTTCACAGTACTTTAACAGAAAAACTGGTGTAATATTACATTTGATTTCACAATGTGAGTTTGACGTCAGATGTCACTGCGTATCACGTCGACATCGTACGTCAGTTTTTGGTTTTGAGCGAACGCGAGATGATGAATGAATTTGAAACTGAGGACGGCACAGTGGTTAGTGCTGGCTTCGGTCCAGGGCCCTTTCTGTGTGGAGTTCGCATGCTCTCCCCGTTTTCGCCGGGGACTCCAGGTTCCTCCCACGGTCCAAAAGCATGCAGGATAGGTTGACTGGTGAGTCTAAATTGGCCCTGTAGTTGTGTGAGTGTGTGCGACCTGCGGTGTGTAGGTGACTGCCTGGGCTTGGTTCCTGTCTGCGCCCCTTGTTCCCGGGATAGGCTCCGGTCTCCCCCGCGATCCCAGTTGGGATTAAGTGGTTTCAGAAAATGGATGGATGGACGCACTGCCCGATCTTCAATTGGCGGTGTGGCAGCATATTAGCTTTCCGGTAATCACAAACGAGGAGGAAACAGCGAGAAAAGCACAGACAAGACATAAACTGCATGCAAACATTGTAATAGACTGATAACATACACAAACAGGTCCACTGGCACCACCGTGAGCTGAGTGAAGATTATTAAAAGGGCAAAGCACGCTAAAAAGCTGCACATGCAAACCTTAGCTTATTTATTTGATTTATTTTTTTTTATTTACTTATTTTGATTTGGGATTTTTTTCAACAGTATTTTATTCAAATTCAGTTGCACTGTTCACAACAGTGTCAACAGTTCAGAAAGATAAATATAAGAATATTTTTGAATATATTTGTCTGCAGCTCATTCTGCAAAAAATGAGAAAATTGAACTCAGAATCGTGAATCGTATCAAATGGTGAGTTGAATGTATCGTTACATCCCTAGTTCTTACAGTAGTACTATGGTATGGTGGAGCCACATGACAGGAAGGCAGTACATTGCGAAGTCTGTTAAGAACATCATTCGCACTGAACTGCCCTCCATTGACCAGCTGTACTTTAACTGCCACAGTAACAAGGTTCAGTCTATAATCCAGGACTCTGACCACCATCCACAAACACTGACTAGCAGATTCATGAACAGCTTCATTCGCCAAACAATTCAAACCTGCAGCTTTTGCATCCCCTGTAACAGTCATTTCCACGGCAGCTGCACTGTACAGCTGTTACTGCACTTTATCCACCACTGACCACGTATCATCCAGTTTTGTCCTGCTTTGTATCGCACTGTTTCTGCACCATGTTGTCTTGTACTCCCTTGTGTTGTTATGCACCATCTGTGTTGTTCTGAGCAGTGCCATGATGCAATATTACAAAAAGATCTTGAGGAAATGCAGAGTTCTGGAGGAGATTCTCACAGATCATGGCATGTGTTTATACTGAAGAAACTGTACAAATTGCTAGACATAAAACACAGGACTGGCAACTGTGGTACGTTTTAACACCTTGATAAAAAACTTAAAATCCATAGTAAGTAGGACAACCTCATAGAACCTTTACTAGTCATTGTTCAGAAGATTAACACGGATTAAAAACCATTACTATGAAAGCACGCTAATCAGTTAAGTTGATTATGTGGAGAGAGAGAAAAAAAACTGTCTTTGAAAAAGATCAACCATAGAACGAAGCTGCAGCATTGACACCCCCTAGTGGTGATTTGAAGATAGTTCTGTCTGTAGCAGCTAAGCAGTAGATTTGGCGTCAGGTGCCATGACAAACTCAGTGCTGCTCGGTTTGAACGGCAGAAGCACAAAAATAAAGGGGGCATCTACTGCACGCCCCCCACCCTTGAAAATGGTACAAATTATCATGCAACAGTTTTCTTAAGTAAGTCTTTTTGGGCGTCTGCAGAAACCTCCACGATGCGATTGCCCTGATTAAGAAGTGCGCAGCGGATACAATTTGGGATGCATCGTTCATCCGATTTATTAATATATAATTATTAGTATGTCTATATTATTTTAGGAACGTTACTTGACGAATATTTTTCATTGAGATTGATTCCCCGTTTAAAATTTTGGTGACACTTCATATTTTTTAAGAGAGACAGACAATTTGACGCATGCAATTTGCAGAAATATGTTGTGCCGCTATAAAGTACACAGGCAGCATGACAAACATAAGTACTCACTGAAGCCACGACATACGCCCGGCTGGCCCCAGCGGTACCCCTAAGAAGAAGGCTTTTTTCACAACCCACGACCATCACGAGGGCAAAAAAAACTGAATAGCCTAGAATTTAGTTAATTACAAGGCACATATTTATTGGAGCAAGAGCTCTAACATAAAACTACCTTGTAATTATAAAGTATTATGGCTGTGAACAATGTACAAACAGGCACAGAAAGTAAAATACTCCAAAAATGCAAAGAACCTAAATATTTTTGTTTCCACCGATTCACTCTTGATGTGTTAGGAGTCACAGTTCAGTAGCCTATTCTTCAGTATCTGCATTTAAGACCACCAACTGCTCTTTCTCCTCCTTCGCTCGTCGGCTCAGAGTATTGGACTTGGTAAGTAATGTTGCCCTTTTGGTTCCAGCAGCACTCTCTGCTTCCTCTGCCATGTGCTCAGCATCCTTTTGTAAACTCTCACATACACTTTCCAGTGAGACTCTCTTCCTCTTGAGTTCCTCAAGTTTTCTTTTTTGCTTTTCGCTCATCTTTCACCTTTGGTCAGAGGCGCTTTGGTTGCTCCCCCACACACTCTGACATGGTCGCATATAAGCCTCTGTGCAACAACTGTTTCCTCTGATAAGTTGCAGGTCTCCACCTCTATTCGTTCCACTTCGGCTTGCCCATAGGACAGCAGCAGCAAGTTCTTGCAGAACATCCAGAGGTCAGGATAAGGCCCACTAACTTTTTGATGTAAAAAGACATCAACTTTGGATGGTGCTGAAGGAATGAAGGATATAAAATCCAAGCCTTTTGCCTCATTGTGCAGGTGATTATCAGACTGCTGGGATATTGCATCACCTGTAATTACATTAATTACAGTAGATTAGATGCAGATCAACAATGTCAATACACAGAATCACATGTAGAATAGGAAAGTGATTTATAACCCAATTTTCCTATGATACCATAAATGTGCAATCATTTTAATTTAATCTTGAGATATCTCTAGGCTCATCAAAGAAAATATAACTGGGCTGATGCTTCTTTTCAAACACCAAGAGTCGGTCTTCTAAATACTGCTAAAATCTACGTGTTAACACTATTCAGTTCAGGGACGGATTATGGGTTGTGTGGGCCCCTGGGTAAAACGTTCGCGAGGCCCCCCCCCACCACCACCACCTGCACCACCACCACAACCACCACAAGTCAAGGGCCCTTGGCAGCCAAACACCCTCCCTATAGGGTCAGGGGACCTTGTAGGCAGAGGATCAAAGAATGTATGCCCTCTAAAATAGACAAACGAAAATACATTGCTGATAAGCGTTGCAAATTGTTTTGGGCTTGGGGCCCACGGGCCCCCTGCACCCCAAGGGCCCCTGGGCAGCGGCCCCGCTAACCCGGTTTGTAATCCGTCCCTGATTCAGTTAGATGTGAAAAAAGAAAAGCATAATTTAAAAATAATATTCTGAACTATCCTATTCTTATCCTATGATTTACCAGCAGATATCCTGCCTGCCAACCGATTCTCCTGCGCAAACTTCTGCATGAGATTTCTCCTTTTCTGCTGGCAGTTATTGTCACGATCGGGTACGGGTGAAGCGGCGATCGTGCGGGCAAGCAGGCAAGCAGGAAGCAGGAATACGGGGCAAACGGGAGTTTAATACGAGGACAGGGACCGGGAAACAGCTCACGCTTACGAACATCAGACATTAATGACAGACAAAGCAAACTGGGGAGACCAGGACTTAAATACACAGAACAAGGCAGCAGGAAACAAGACACGACTGGGCAGGATCAGGAAATCACACGTGGGTAATTAGGGGGCGTGGCACACACGAGGAGCGGACGAGCCGGGCATGACAGAACCCCCCCCCAAAGGCGCGCTACACCGGGCGCGCCAAGGAAGGGGGCGACGGACGGGACGAGGCAGAACAGGACCTGGAAAACAAGAACAGAATTAACGCACGACGGGAAACAGGACCGAAGCACAAAACAAAGCCAGGGACAAGACGTGCGACAAGAGCTGACAAAGGGATGGGAAGGCAGACAGACAGATCAGGAAGGGAGAAACAGAGGGAACAGGCGGAACACAAGGAGCGGGAGTGACGGGAGGGAACGACGGGAAACCAGGAATGGAGAAAGGAGGAAAGACAGGAGGAGGAGCAAACAAAGGAGGGACCAGGGCAGGAGAGAAGGGAGAGAAGGCGGGGGAACAAAGGGGAGCCCGTGGGAGCCCCAGCGGGCGACGGGCGGCAGCCGGAGGGGCCGCAGGCGGCCGGGAGGCCGGAGCCGGAGGGGACCGAGAAGGGGCAGAGGAGACAGGGCGAGGGACCCGCGGAGGGGCCAGGGAGGGAGCAGGAGGGAGCACCAGGGAAGGGGACGAGGGAGCTGGAAGGGGCCAGGGCGAAGGCACGGAGGAGGGGGGAGCCGCAGCAGGCGGCGATGTCCGGGGGAGGGCCGGAGGTAGGGGCCCCGCAGGCGACCGACCAGGACCCGGAGAGGGGAGCGAGGCAGGGCGACGAGGCACCGGAGAGGGACCCGCAGGCGCCAACCGAGCCCCAGCGCAGGCGAGGCAGGGCGAGCCAGGGGGCAGGGCGGGCGGGACCCCAGCCCTGCGTCTGTGTCCCCTCCCTTTACGGGACACAGACCCCAGGTCGGGGTCGAATTCGCCGGGGTGAGAGAGACAAAGTCACTGGAGGAGAAGGGACAGGAGCTGGAGCTGCTGCAGGCGGAGGGGGCGCCTCTGGAGCGCGGTCAGGGACTGGAGCGCGGTCAGGGACTGGAGCGCGGTCAGCTGGCCCGGGAGCCGCTGGAGCGCGGTCAGGACTTGGAGCGCGGTCAGGGGGCGCCTGCCCTGGAGCTGCAGCAGGCGGCTGCAGTGGGGGCGCCTGCCCTGGAGCTGCAGCAGGCGGCTGCAGAGGGGGCGCCTGCCCTGGAGCTGCAGCAGGCGGCTGCAGAGGGGGCGCCTCTGCAGGAACTGGAGCGCGGTCAGGAACTGGAGCGCGGTCAGGAACTGGAGCGCGGTCAGGAACTGGAGCGCGGTCAGGAACTGGAGCGCGGTCAGGAACTGGAGGTGGCTGCAGTGGGGGCGCCTGCCCGGGAGCTGCAGCACGGTCAGGAACTGGAGGTGGCTGCAGTGGGGGCGCCGGCCCGGGAGCTGCAGCAGGCGGCTGCAGAGGGGGCGCCTCTGCAGGAACTGGAGCGCGGTCAGGAACTGGAGCGCGGTCAGGAACAGGAGCTGGCTGCAGAGGGGGCGCCTGCCCGGGAGCTGCAGCAGGCGGCTGCAGAGGGGGCGCCTGCCCGGGAGCTGCAGCAGGCGGCTGCAGAGGGGGCGCCTGCCCGGGAGCTGCAGCAGGCGGCTGTAGAGGGGGCGCCTGCCCGGGAGCTGCAGCAGGCGGCTGCAGAGGGGGCGCCTCTGCAGGAACTGGAGCACGGTCAGGAACTGGAACGCGGTCAGGAACAGGAACGCGGTCAGGAACAGGAGCTGGCTGCAGTGGGGGCGCCTGCCCTGGAGCTGCAGGTGGCTGCAGTGGGGGCGCCTGCCCTGGAGCTGCAGGTGGCTGCAGTGGGGGCGCCTGCCCTGGAGCTGCAGGTGGCTGCAGTGGGGGCGCCTGCCCTGAAGCTGCAGGTGGCTGCAGTGGGGGCGCCTGCCCTGGAGCTGCAGGTGGCTGCAGTGGGGGCAGCGAAGGCGGCTGCGCAGGCGGCGGCGGCTGCACGGGAGCGGGGTCCGCCGGCAATGGCGGCTGCACGGGAGCGGGGTCCGCCGGCAATGGCGGCTGCACGGGAGCGGGGTCCGCCGGCAATGGCGGCTGCACGGGAGCGGGGTCCGCCGGCAATGGCGGCTGCACGGGAGCGGGGTCCGCCGCCAATGGCGGCTGCACGGGAGCGGGGACTGCAGCCCTCTGGAGCAGTAAGAGCTGCCGCACGTCCTCTGCCATACTCACCAGCTCCTCGGGGTCGGAAGCGGGAGTAAATGCTGCAAAGCTCCTCTGGAGTCGCTCCGCTAGCCCCGCTACCTCCGGACTTACTGGAGGGACCAGTTCCCCCCAGATCCTCCAGAACAACCCCTGGAGGGCAAAGAACTGGGAGGCGCAGTTCACCGGCTTCCCTAAGTGAGGCGCGGGCAGCGCCTCCGGGGTGGTTACTGTAGGGGGAGAGAGCTGTGTGTCCGTGGGCGTTAACGGAGGGAGCTCCTCGGGACAGGCAATCGCCGGTCTCCTCCTCCTTCTCCGGCGCCCAGCGGCGGCGAGAGGTGGTGCGATGTCCTGAAAAACAGGCGGTGAAAGGATCGGCTCCGGGTAAGGGTAGAGGAAGGGCTCCTCGTCCTCATCCTCACTGGAGAGCCAGTACTTCCACACGGGATCGGGGTAGTGTGTGGTCAGCTTCCGGGCTGGAGGTAGAGCGGGTACTTCCCTCTCATTCTCCTCCGAAGTGATCCATAGCCGGGAGAGCGAACAGGCTCCCAGGCGGATCGTCTCCTCCGGTCCTCTCCTCCTTCTCCGGGGGCCTTTCCTTTTGTGGTCTGTCATTCTGTCACGATCGGGTACGGGTGAAGCGGCGATCGTGCGGGCAAGCAGGCAAGCAGGAAGCAGGAATACGGGGCAAACGGGAGTTTAATACGAGGACAGGGACCGGGAAACAGCTCACGCTTACGAACATCAGACATTAATGACAGACAAAGCAAACTGGGGAGACCAGGACTTAAATACACAGAACAAGGCAGCAGGAAACAAGACACGACTGGGCAGGATCAGGAAATCACACGTGGGTAATTAGGGGGCGTGGCACACACGAGGAGCGGACGAGCCGGGCATGACAGTTATCTGGCTGGTGTGCATTTTGTTTGGGTCCAAGCACGTCATCTCATGTACAATCGAGTACTTCAGAGGGCATTTATCCAAGGCCTTTTTGCACATTTTTGAGAGCACAATCTGGCAATTTTTTTTAATCTGAAGGACACCAAGGTCACTTCCACTGCCTTTGGCTCCTAACTGTCTCTGACAAAAAGATGGTTTGTCAAATTTCCAGAATCTTTCTGCACACTCAGCCCAAGGTTAACACTACCTCAGCTGTACATATCAAACCAGCTCAAACTCCATGTTATTCACATATTTTTTACTTCACAATTGTTTGATACATTTGTATGTAAAGATACCAGTGAATTCACAGAAGTCCCACCTTGATGACAGCCATTCCTATATCCACCTCCTTTGGACTGAGCCAGAGTTTTTGCCTGTACAACAGCTGTACATGTTGCTACACAACACTTAAACATTCTATTTCCTCAATGAACTATTTTTTTTGCAGCAAAAGCCATGAAGCAGCAATAAAATCTTTAAAATATGCTTACCAATAAATATGGTTCTCCCATTTAAACACATGTAAAGATAAACCATGGATATTTAAAAATCATGGGTTCGTTAATGAGTTTAAATGTTATTGAATGGCTTACCTTAAACTTCTCCAGTAAGTCTTCAGCGGTGGAGTGGCTCATGTACTGTGATCCCAGAACCAGGACTGCACTCGAGAGCCATTCTCATAATTCACCCAATACCTGACATGCACATCCAGTTGTTTTCTTTTGATGGTCCTGTTCATACTTACGTCAAACATGACAACGAAGCTCCCTTTTAATATATGGAGCGAGTCCAAATCGCGCAAGAAAAGCGGTTTTATCTTTACCACAAGTGACCCTGCGAGTCAGGGAACATCACCCTGGAGACGGTGTGAATGTCATCATTGGACGTATAGGAGTGATGTCGGCAAACCGTTTGCAAAGCCCATAGCACTTCTGCTTTCAGTGTGGGTTGAGGAGGATGTACTGAAGGCATTATTTGTCATGGGATCCGGAGACAATGCCAAAACGGGTGTAGGCCTATCTTTAGAGGTTGTACTTATCTCCACTGAATAAACATTTGAGGAAAATTTTTAGGTTAAAATCTGGGCTTATTCTATACTGAACAAAAATATAAACGCAACACTCTTGTTTCTGCTCCCATTTTTCATGAGATGGACTTAAAGACCTACAATTCATTCCAGATACACAATATTACCATTTCTCTCAAACATTTCTCACAAATCAGTCTAAATGTGTGATAGTGAGCACTTCTGCTTTGCTGAGATAATCCATCCCACCTCACAGGTGTGCCACATCAAGATGCTGATCTGACATCATGGGTAGTGCACAGGTGTACCTTATACTGCCCACAATAAAAGGCCACCCTGGAATGTGCAGTTTTTTGCTTTATTGGGGGTCTGGGGACTCAGAACCGGTCAGTATCTGGTGTGACCACCATTTGCCTCATGCAATGCAACACATCTTCTTCGCATAGAGTTTATCAGATTGTCAATTGTGGCCTGTGGAATGTTGGTCCACTCCTCTTCAATGGCTGTGCGAAGTTGTTGGATATTAGTGGGAACTGGTACACGCTGTCGTATACGCCGGTCAAGCACATCCCAAACATGCTCAACGGGTGACATGTCCGGTGAGTATGCTGGCCATGCAAGAACTGGGACATTTTCAGCTTCCAAGAACTGTGTACAGATCCTTGCAACATGGGGCCGTGCATTATCTGTCTGAGTGGCTGGTCTCAGACGATCTTGGAGGTGAACCTGCTGGATGTGGAGGTCCTGGGCTGGTGTGGTTACACGTGGTCTGCGGTTGTGAGGCCGGTTGGATGTACTGCCATATTCTCTGAAACGCCTTTGGAGACGGCTTATGGTTGAGAAATGAACATTCAATGCACGAGCAACAGATCTGGTTGACATTCCTGCTGTCAGCATGCCAATTGCACGCTCCCTCAATGCTTGTGGCATCTGTGGCATTTTGCTGTGAGACAAAACTGCACATTCCAGGGTGGCCTTTTATTGTGGGCAGTATAAGGTACACCTGTGCACTACCCATGATGTCAGATCAGCATCTTGATGTGGCACACCTGTGAGGTGGGATGGATTATCTCAGCAAAGCAGAAGTGCTCACTATCACACATTTAGACTGATTTGTGAGAAATGTTTGAGAGAAATGGTAATATTGTGTATCTGGAATGAATTGTAGATCTTTAAGTCCATCTCATGAAAAATGGGAGCAAAAACAAAAGTGTTGCGTTTATATTTTTGTTCAGTGTACATTGATTTACAGAATCAAATTTAAAAAACAAAAATACACTGATTTTATACAGATTACTAACTTTTGGGGATCACAATACAAATCTAAATATTTTAGACAAGTTACTTATCTGCTTATTGAATGGTGGGCGAAAAAAATATCTGTATAGTGTCCATTATCTAAAACCCCGCAATGACGTAGTTTGTGTTGTTCTTAAAATAATATTAACTTAAACGGTCAATCTGATTTTCTGGAGGAAAAATAATAGTTTTGATGAATCAACAGCTTGGGAAAATAGTCGCTAGATTAATTCAAAGAAAAATTGTCTGTAGTTGCACCTCAACAGTATAACCAGTGATAATACTATATAAATAAAATTAAAGTAATGGCACCAGCATAGACAGACACAGTAACAGTACAGAATGAGGTAACAGTGGCAGTGTGAGGAAATGTCAGCGTCACTGGCTGGTTAACAGCAATGGGGAGGAAACTTGTCTCTAAATCTGGAAATGCTTGTGCAGATGGATGGATGGAAGGTGAAAAGTGACAGTGCTGGGTGGCTAGAGTCTCTCAAGGTGCTGCTTGCTTTTCTGAGGCAGCACCTGAAGACGATGCCTTTGACCGCCAGAAGCTGTGTGCCCGAGGAACTGGAAGCTGTTGAAGCCTCTACAGCATCCTCTGCGATGTAGATAGGACTTTGGGGAGTCATCCGTTTGCGAAAGTCCAGGATCAGCTCCTTGGTTTCTCTAGCGTTGAGGGTGATGTTGTTATACATGGTGAAGAGCTGGGCCTACAAATCCCAGCATTCAAGAGGTGAAAATACAGACTTAGAGGGAATTTGGGAAAAGTGAAAAAATCCTCTTTACTCGTGTCTGTATAAATCTCACCAAGCGTAACTTTGCAGATTAAAGACTGGCTGAGAGTGTAAATGTAAACGCTGATAAGGAGTCAGGAACAAAGTGCTCATGTAGTGCACACCTGGGTCCAGAGGGCCCTTGTTCAGATGGAAAACTGAACAGGCATCTTTTGTGCTAAATGACAGCCGGTGCTGCTCAAGATGATGGACACTATGGGGAAATAAAAAAAAAAAGAGTTTTGAATGAAAAGACACACAAGAGTAACAGTGCAGCCTTGGTCACGTCTCCCCAGCTCATGACTGGACCAGGCTCCACATTGACCCCAAAACTGGCTTTACACACAGGAAACTCACTGAAACTCAACACAACATTGTCCTGATCTTGCCTGGGGAGTTTCACCTGGTTACTGAGATGACCGGCAGCACAGACAGTCTTACCAGCAACAGATATGCTATTAAGGGGTGCGAAGCGTCTGCTGCCAGCACATGGCTTTATATCTGTCGGCTGCATTTGCGCTGCTCCTCCCTCCTATAAAGAGGACAGTTGAACAGCAGTGTGAAGAAAGGGCACAGAAGCAGAAGTCAGTGGAAAAAGCCCCATTACTAACCCTAAGCCCAACTTACTGCAAACAGCCCACTGTATTTCATATGTCTGCTTCATATTTTCCATTTAATTGCCATAATCTCTGGCAGTCAGTGACAAAAGTTATTTACCCTTAAACAGTACTGAGATTGAGTAGAGTGAGGTACTTACGCGGTATTATGGAAGAATAAAAGCTGAGTCCCATGTCCAGGCGAGATGCGTAGCTGACAGGCTGATGAATGTTTCAAACTCTTACCTCCACCGTACTGACAGGAACGGCGAGCTGCTGTGGCATCATGGCATTAAACTTCTGTTTCTCCAGGGAAGAAAACAACCAAGACCAACCTTAATAATCCACACACTTTGAAGACTGACATAAATGGTAAATATAAGACGTAAATATCATCCAACACTACCAGGTACTCAGTGAATACTCAGTCATGCAGAAATATAATCTAAAGTTATAATTATGGGGACACGTGGCCGTCCACTGCAGGTGACAATGTCCTAAACTCTTTCATACTTAAAGAACACATACAGTTATTACTTTGTAAGGATGCATAAAACTCCAGTTCAGTAAATTTATGGAATATATACTGCAGCAACTACTTTATAGTCATTTATTAAGTAACTGACTTATTTCTTCCCTGCGGGAACTTGTAATTATGCTGAAATAAAAATGTAACTTAACAGCGTTAAAAAGAACTCAGGAATCCAGTCCAAAATGCTTTAGTTTGACATGTGATCAAAATTCAAACTAAATTTCATAGAGTAAACTAATACATGATAGCATCCATGCAAAAGATCAACGGCAGAACAGGGGCTCTTAAGGCAGACTGCATTAAAAAGGAATTAATCATCTCTCTCAATTTAAATTTGGGATAATAATTCTCTTCAGAAGCCTCCATAGAATAGTGCATCCATCCCCTCACTTATGTGTAGAGACGTATCCTAAGGCTCTGGCAACAACATTCAGGTCAACAGCATCAAAAATTTCACAGCTAGTTTTAAAACTTGTTTTTCACTTTACGTTACAGCAAGTTAGTTAATATTAAATTATTGCAACGTGCAGATTAATAGTCAGAAAAGGTTTTTGAAATTTACATAATGATAAATGAGAACTATATTTGATTACTAATTACTGTTGACTAATTTCCTGTCTGGACTTTTCCCCCTTCATTGTTAAAAGTCATTATATGTCTGGGTGCCAGTCAGTGGAAGCACACAGACACCTGGCCTATTCATTCAGCACCAGCCCATCAAGTAGAGAATTCAGCACCACGGACAGTGACCTGTGTTACTATGACATCAGGTCATTGGCTCTAAATATTTTTCTAGAAATAACTAAATGGCTCTATTGTAGAAATTTCCAGCCAGAGACTGGGTTCCTATATGAAGAGAATATTATTATTCAGACAAAGAAAATAAACTACAGAAAACTAGCTCTGCATGTCATCTCCCCTTTACTCCTTAAGCAGGGCACACGCACATCAACAAGTACCAATGCAGCAAATACAGATGAACAATTTCACAGCTTCAGAAGAAGTCAGATTTCTGTGTAATTCAGAGATTGTCAAAGACTTCTGATAGAACATTTTCTGCACTTGAGTCTAATTTCAAGATAAATTGCACCTGGGTCTATTAAAACAAGGTGATGCTGCCTGACCTACCAACCAAGGCTGGGGAGGAAACGTAGGAATACAAGGAAAGCAAGGAAGAAAAGCAGCCACCCTATCTCATGGTCACGGACACAAACATCAGGGAGTGTTATGAAGAAGACACCACACTTAGGACCATTGGTTTTACGCAGTGAATTACACCAGAGAGAGTTTTTACATTCTAGCTGTGTTATGTAACATTCCTCAGCCTTCAGCTTTTTTCCCCACACAATGCAGGACATGCAGGGGTGCCAAACAAAACAGTGGAGCTGCAGTGTAGCCAATTATTTCTTTCAGTAGTTTTAAGATGGTTTGTGAGGTTGTGTGTTAGAGATGGCGGTGAGCAACACTGAGGCATCTCAGGGAACCATGTTGCCCATATTAAAAAACATGCACGCATGCAACTCAGGCAATCCAGCATTTCTTATTTCAGTTACGTATGACACTGCATGTTGCGGTTTTACATGTTCACTACAAGTCAGTGGTTTTTTCCTTGTATGATTATGGCCACATTCACACCAAAAACACACTAGACATACTGTACAAGGCACTCAAGGGAAAAATTCTCAGAACACAAAGTGAATGTATCAACCGAAGAAGGATTTTTCCTTTTCGGAATATTCATTTTTTTCCATGTGGAACCACTGTCCATGATTCAATTGAGTGCATTCAAAGAATGATACATCAAAACTAATAGTGACAAAATATTCATTTAATATGCATTGTACATGAATGTAGGACTTAGATGTTGATGAATTTCTCATCAGTGAAGGGCATATACACTTAAGGGGTATTATGAAAAAAAAAGTTGAGAACCCAGAAGTAACTATCCGATTAAAGATGTAATCTGGTACATGTGCAGACCAGTGATGGATATGTAAATGATTCAAATTGCAAGGAGTTGGCATGTTTAATCACCAGACACAGGATGCCTCGTAGTCACATTAGACAGTGTTAACGGCACTTGACGGAGTTTGATAGGGTTGCATTGCGGGTTTACATGAAGCCAGGTGGTCATGTGCTGCAATTGCATGTGGGCCATGCGGATATCACAGTGGCCTGATATTGAAACCAATGGGCACGTGAGGCATCCACACACGTCGTGAAGTTTCTGGTCATCCAAGACAGACCACGCCAAGGAAGGATCGTCGGATTGTGCTCCAAGCATCACAGATCCCCATGACACCTGCGCCTGATATATGGACACAGCTACTGGACTCTCTACAACACCCTATATCATCGTGTCGCGATGACTGGCATCAGCTGGACTACGGGTTCACCGTCCCATGCATAGGCTGCCGTTCACAATAGCACAGAAACGGTTGCGTTTGGAGTGGTGTAGTCACTGGGAGGCATGGACTGATGGACTGATGACGACTGGCGTCCTACCATGTTCAGCGATACATCTCAGTTCTGCAGTACCACAGATGACCGTCATGTGCGTATGGTGGCGCTGCAGGGAGAGGAGCAATCCTGCCAATGCTGTGGAGTGACACACCACACTCTGACGGCACAGTGGTACACCAGTGACATCCTAGTAGTATCCGGGCCCAGGGGTGTGCTATACCCTACTGACATGGGACCAGCAGTGTGACCATACCGCCAACTCCGTGGTCCGTTTGATCTGATGATTATAATCATCGCGATACAGTCACATGCCCTTTCATCACATGCAGATTTCATTTTCACAACTTAGTCTGTTGCCCTTCACTTTTTTGCCACTGAGTTTGTGTTTTGACACTAAGTTGATGGGAATTGATTATTTAAGCGTCATCTAAAGAGCTTATATTAATTGGGTAAATTGCATAAGACTCACATGGTATTTTGAAAAGATTCCCATATGCGCTGATTAGCTGGGGTTGATCCAAGCAGCTGTGCACTTTTCTCCTGTAACATAAAAGTTTGCTTTTAGGACAGAAAACAAGGTTAAGACCATATTATGTAGTTTACATCTATCAAAATAAAACCAAAGTCACTGTTACCAAAAGAGTAACCATGTGTTATCAAATTTCCTAACATTTTGCTTCATCTTACTTTGGATGCCCATGGTTAGGAGAGAAGCAGAAATCTGCTCAATCATAAGAAAGACTTTTATTGCTACAGGGAGTGAGATCTTGTTGCAGGTGACAAGGCAGGATAGAGTGTGTTTAGAAAAATAATGAAGAGGGAATGTGAGTGTGAGCTATCGTGGCATCTGTGTATAACCCAATATGGCGGCATCCTTCTGAATGTAAATAACATAGCCGGCTTAATTAGCTTAATCAAGCGTAATTGAACTAAGGAAAATTTAGCAATATACTTTCCCTGCTTGGTGTGATAAATACAGCAGCAGCTGCTGGTGGACGGGCTACAAACAGACATCAAGAAGAAATCCCACCTCACAGCCATTTACTGTACCAAACCCCTTAATGTAACTTGTAAAGATGTAGGTATTGGCGTATTCACACATTCATTTGCAGTGTCCACTTCCTGTCCAGTAAATTTGGCAGGACGGAATTTGAATAACCTATAGGTCTGACTCATGTATGCGGCTGAAGGAGTAAAGATAGAATGGGTGAAGAATCCTGTTATACAGTCCTAGTAGACCGAGAACCACCTGATTGCTACTGTAGTTGGAATCAAGGGCTGAGCTGCATGGTGGCCTGGGGGACAATCATGAAAACACAGACCCACTGATATCCTCAAAACCCACAATCAAAAGGGGAGTCAGGCACGGTGGCCAACCACTTGGCCCGTTAAGCCACATGGTGGCCCGATGAGCAGGCAAACACACTATGGGCTAAGGGGTACAAGACAGAGGAGAGAATAGGATGGCCAGTGACATGTGAACAGGACAAGGCAGGGATGGATTCTGACATAGGTACCATACTACTTTGTTTAAATATGCCCAAGTGCATAGAATGTTTTAGTGCAAGTCTTAGACAATGGTATCTCTGAATGACACCGCAGTCTGACTCTTCCTGAAGGCCCTGAGAAGTTGTTTGTATGCACTTGCTGCCTTGACACTTGCTGATGTGCGTGTGCTCTGCTTGAGCAGTAAAGGGGAGATCACATGCAGAGATGATTTTCTGTAGCTTCTCAGTCCGAGTAAAAATAAAATCTTCTCGTTATATAGGAACCAAGTCTCTGGCTGGAAATTTCTACAACAGAGCCATTTAGTCATTTATAGAAATATACAGAGCCAATGAAGGAACCAGATGTCACAGCACAGTAACACAGGTCACTGTCCGTGGAACTGAATGAATAGGATAACCGGCCAATGTGTTTGTGTGCTTACACTGATTATATGTCAGGGGGGAAAATATTTATATCATTGAGGGGAAAAATGTAAAAATATATACAGTAATTAGCATATTAGCATATTAGCATATTAGCATAGCATATTAGCATATTAGCATATTAGCATATTAGCATATTAGCATATTAGCATAGCATATTAGCATATTAGCATATTAGCATATTAGCATATTAGCTTATTAGCATATTAGCATAGCATATTAGCATATTAGCATATTAGCATAGCGTGTTAGCGTATTAGCATATTAGCATAGCATATTAGCATATTAGCATATTAGCATATTAGCATATTAGCATAACATATTAGCATATTAGCATAGCGTGTTAGCGTATTAGCATATTAGCATATTAGCATAGCATATTAGCATATTAGCATAGCATATTAGCATATTAGCATATTAGCATATTAGCATATTAGCATATTAACATATTAGCATATTAGCATATTAACATATTAGCATAGCGTGTTAGCATATTAGCGTATTAGCATATTAGCATATTAGCATAGCATATTAGCATAGCATATTAGCATATTAGCATATTAGCATAGCATATTAGCATATTAGCATATTAGCATATTAGCATAGCATATTAGCATATTAGCATATTAGCATATTAGCATATTAGCATAGCGTGTTAGTGTATTAGCATATTAGCATATTAGCATAGCATATTAGCATATTAGCATATTAGCATATTAGCATATTAGCATAGCATATTAGCATAGCATATTAGCATATTAGCATATTAGCATATTAGCATATTAGCATATTAGCATAGCATATTAGCATATTAGCATATTAGCATATTAGCATAGCATATTAGCATATTAGCATATTAGCATATTAGCATATTAGTATAGCATGTTAGCGTATTAGCATATTAGCATATTAGCATATTAGCATATTAGCATAGCATATTAGCATATTAGCATATTAGCATATTAGCATATTAGCATAGCATATTAGCATATTAGCATATTAGCATATTAGCATATTAGCATAGCATATTAGCATATTAGCATATTAGCATATTAGCATAGCGTGTTAGCGTATTAGCACATTAGCATATTAGCATATTAGCATAGCATATTAGCATATTAGCATATTAGCATATTAGCATATTAGCATATTAGCATAGCATATTAGCATATTAGCATATTAGCATATTAGCATATTAGCTTATTAGCATATTAGCATAGCATATTAGCATATTAGCATATTAGCATAGCGTGTTAGCGTATTAGCATATTAGCATAGCATATTAGCATATTAGCATATTAGCATATTAGCATATTAGCATATTAGCATAACATATTAGCATATTAGCATAGCGTGTTAGCGTATTAGCATATTAGCATATTAGCATAGCATATTAGCATATTAGCATATTAGCATATTAACATATTAGCATATTAGCATATTAACATATTAGCATAGCGTGTTAGCATATTAGTGTATTAGCATATTAGCATATTAGCATATTAGCATATTAGCATATTAGCATATTAGCATAGCATATTAGCATATTAGCATATTAGCATATTAGCATATTAGCATAGCATATTAGCATATTAGCATATTAGCATATTAGCATATTAGCATATTAGCATAGCATATTAGCATATTAGCATATTAGCATATTAGCATATTAGCATAGCATATTAGCATATTAGCATATTAGCATATTAGCATAGCGTGTTAGCGTATTAGCACATTAGCATATTAGCATATTAGCATAGCATATTAGCATATTAGCATATTAGCATATTAGCATATTAGCATATTAGCATAGCATATTAGCATATTAGCATATTAGCATATTAGCATATTAGCTTATTAGCATATTAGCATAGCATATTAGCATATTAGCATATTAGCATAGCGTGTTAGCGTATTAGCATATTAGCATAGCATATTAGCATATTAGCATATTAGCATATTAGCATATTAGCATATTAGCATAACATATTAGCATATTAGCATAGCGTGTTAGCGTATTAGCATATTAGCATATTAGCATAGCATATTAGCATATTAGCATATTAGCATATTAGCATATTAACATATTAGCATATTAGCATATTAACATATTAGCATAGCGTGTTAGCATATTAGTGTATTAGCATATTAGCATATTAGCATATTAGCATATTAGCATATTAGCATATTAGCATAGCATATTAGCATATTAGCATATTAGCATATTAGCATATTAGCATAGCATATTAGCATATTAGCATATTAGCATATTAGCATAGCGTGTTAGTGTATTAGCATATTAGCATATTAGCATAGCATATTAGCATATTAGCATATTAGCATATTAGCATATTAGCATATTAGCATAGCATATTAGCATATTAGCATATTAGCATATTAGCATAGCATATTAGCATATTAGCATATTAGAAGATTTGTATATTAGCATATTAGCATAGCATATTAGCATATTAACATATTAGCATATTAGCATATTAGCATATTAGCATAACGTGTTAGCGTATTAGCGTATTAGCATATTAGCATAGCGTGTTAGCGTATTAGCATATTAGTATATTAGCATATTAGCATATTAGCATATTAGCATATTAGCATAGCATATTAGCATATTAGCATAGCATATTAGCATATTAGCATATTAGCATATTAGCATATTAGCATATTAGCATAGCGTGTTAGCATATTAGCGTATTAGCATATTAGCATATTAGCATATTAGCATATTAGCATAGCATATTAGCATATTAGCATATTAGCATATTAGCATATTAGCATAGCATATTAGCGTATTAGCATATTAGTATATTAGCATATTAGCATATTAGCATATTAGCATATTAGCATATTAGCATAGCATATTAGCATATTAGCATATTAGCATATTAGCATAGCATATTAGCATATTAGCATATTAGCATATTAGCATATTAGCATAGCATATTAGCATATTAGCATATTAGCATATTAGCATATTAGCATAGCATATTAGCATATTAGCATATTAGCATATTAGCATATTAGCATATTAGCATATTAGAATATTAGCATAGCATATTAGCATATTAGCATATTAGCATATTAGCATAGCATATTAGCATATTAGCATATTAGCATATTAGCATATTAGCATAGCATGTTAGCGTATTAGCATATTAGCATATTAGCATATTAGCATATTAGCATATTAGCATAGCATATTAGCATATTAGCATATTAGCATATTAGCATATTAGCTTATTAGCATATTAGCATATTAGCATAGCATATTAGCATATTAGCATATTAGCATATTAGCATATTAGCATAGCGTGTTAACGTATTAGCATATTAGCATATTAGCATAGCATATTAGCATATTAGCATATTAGCATATTAGCATATTAGCATAGCATATTAGCATATTAGCATATTAGCATATTAGCATATTAGCATATTAGCATAGTATGTTAGCGTATTAGCATATTAGCATATTAGCATATTAGCATATTAGCATAGCATAGCATATTAGCATATTATCATATTAGCATATTAGCATATTAGCATATTAGCATATTCGCATATTAGCATAGCATATTAGCATATTAGCATACTAGCATATTAGCATATTAGCATATTAGCATATTAGCATATTAGCATATTAGCATATTAGCATAGCATATTAGCATATTAGCATATTAGCATATTAGCATATTAGCATAGCGTGTTAGTGTATTAGCATATTAGCATATTAGCATAGCATATTAGCATATTAGCATATTAGCATATTAGCATATTAGCATATTAGCATATTAGTATAGCATATTAGCATATTAGCATATTAGCATATTAGCATAGCATATTAGCATATTAGCATATTAGCATATTAGCATAGCATATTAGCATATTAGCATATTAGCATATTAGCATATTAGCATAGCATATTAGCATATTAGCATATTAGCATATTAGCATATTAGCATATTAGCGTATTAGCGTATTAGCATATTAGCATATTAGCATATTAGCATATTAGCATATTAGCATATTAGCGTATTAGCGTATTAGCATATTAGCATATTAGCATATTAGCATATTAGCATATTAGCATAGCATATTAGCATATTAGCATATTAGCATATTAGCATAGTATATTAGCATATTAGCAAATTAGCATATTAGCATAGCGTGTTAGCATATTAGCATATTAGCATAGCATATTAGCATATTAGCATATTAGCATATTAGCATATTAGCATAGCATATTAGCATATTAGCATATTAGCATATTAGCATATTAGCATATTAGCATAGCATATTAGCATATTAGCATAGCATATTAGCATAGCATATTAGCATATTAGCATATTAGCATAGCTTGTTAGCATATTAGCGTATTAGCATATTAGCATATTAGCATATTAGCATATTAGCATATTAGCATATTAACATAGCATATTAGCATATTAGCATATTAGCATATTAGCATATTAGCATATTAGCATATTAGCATAGCATATTAGCATATTAGCATATTAGCATATTAGCATAGCGTGTTAGTGTATTAGCATATTAGCATATTAGCATATTAGCATATTAGCATATTAGCATAGCATATTAGCATATTAGCATATTAGCATATTAGCATATTAGCATATTAGCATAGCATATTAGCATATTAGCATATTAGCATATTAGCATATTAGCATATTAGCATATTAGCATATTAGCATAGCATATTAGCATATTAGCATATTAGCATATTAGCATAGCATATTAGCATATTAGCATATTAGCATTTTAGCATAGCATATTAGCATATTAGCATATTAGCATATTAGCATATTAACATATTAGCATTGTAGGATCACACATGCACATATCACAAAGCTTAAATTCCAGGTGGCCTGAGACAAGGCCTACCCTGGTACGAGAAGGCACACATCGACCTAGGCCCCAAAGGGGGGGTTTGTGACCCCACACACATAGATAACCAGGGAGGCCAGCACTCCAACTTTTATTGCCCAAAGCTTTAACGACCTACAGATAGCAGAGTGGATCCCCAGGGACAGGGGCCCCTCGACTTGGCACACAACCCCCTCCCCAGACATCCTGCCTTACATACCACTCACCGAACGGACGAACACCCCAAAGAAAGTTTCTTTTAAGTTTGGCTTTTGTATATCTGTATATTTATTTACTCTTGACTACTAGTCTTAATATACAGATATGTACAGGTTATGTTCGAATGTGTCTTAACTTTTGGAGATTCTTTTTCTTTGTTTGACAAACCTTCTCCCCCCCCTTTTCTTTGCCACATTCCTCGGCAACCCTTATCTGATCTTTGTATTCTACCATGCCTATCTAAGGGTAAGATGTGCTTATGACATGAGAATATGTCATATAATGTCTGTATAAAGGGTAATATCTGTTGAGGTACAACCTAAACCACCTGTACTATATACTGGTGTGAGTAATAGAACATAACATAATAGCATAATATAAGTAATCATTAATTAATCATCACAGATGGTATTTGGTGTGAACCGCTGGGCTGGTACAGCATGTTTGGTATCAAACCGAAGGAAAATCACTCCAGTTTCCAAATCTGGTCAATGGTTACCACAAAAGTGGATATATCAAAAGTTACACCAGCCTAATGAAAATCACCATTACCAGAGAAGTCAGTCTGGTCATAAATCCCAAAAAGACTGATACCGACCCCCTTCCGAAAGCCCGCCAAATGGATGGTCAGCCATTGGTCCAGGACTCAAATTCCTGGTCACTCCTAATCACGAACCTTATGCTATAAAACCTGGCACCTCAGAACAAAGGAGAGAGAAAGGCGGAGAAAAAGAGAAGAACAAGGAGAAACAAGCAGCGTTCTTAAAGCCCGTCGGTGAAGACCCAAAGAACTGCAACTCAGCCCAAGCTTCACCAGAAGAAAGAACCGGAGGAACTCCACTCCAACAACCGCTGCAGACACCGCGCCTCCCTGAGAGCCATCACCCATCAGCTCATCAGCCACTGCAACCAACTGCAAAGACCTCCTTCTTTCCTGCATCCAAGTAAACCAACTTCCTTTCCTTTCTAACAACCTGAACTGTCCTATTCACCTGCTATATTCCTTTAGGTTTATAATCCTTACAAACTGCTTGCTTTGCAGAACAGTTTTTCCCTTTTCAGGTTAATCATTTTAAATCTGGTCATTGCATTTTCATGATTACATCGTTTGTGTCTATTCCGTTATTTCATGTTTATTGTTTGTTAGGTGTAATGTCTGTCTTATGTTAGTTGTAGGAATAAATGCATGTCTTTTTACACAACTTCAGCCTCCGTCATTGAGTGCTCACAATAGTCCCTGCCTCTGTGCGATCTGGCTACTACGCTATGAAACCTCTAAACTCGCCTGAAATATCGCGAGACTCTCTCTCATCGGCCGTGAGGGGAGCTTCGCTACCGATCGTTTACATTACCTGGTGACGCAGCTCGCTGGACGAGCCTACTAACCCAGGTTATTAAGCGATACTGGTTATTAATGAATCCCATTTAAGTCTCACATTAACAGATATCGGGGATTCGCAATTGAGTTTGGAGGAGCCGACCATTCGGCATAACAATTGGTTAATAATCAGCATTAAATAATAATTAATTAAAAGTTAATTTCAAAACATATTGGTGGAGATATTAAAATTTACCTGAGCTAATAATTCCTACAGCATATTAGCATAGCGTGTTAGTGTATTAGCATATTAGCATATTAGCATATTAGCATATCAGCATATTAGCATAGCATATTAGCATATTAGCATATTAGCATATTAGCATATTAGCATATTAGCATAGCATATTAGCATATTACCATATTAGCATATTAGCATAGTATATTAGCATATTAGCATATTAGCATATTAGCATAGCATATTAGCATATTAGCATATTAGCATATTAACATATTAGCATATTAGCATATTAGCATATTAGCATAGCATATTAGCATATTAGCATATTAGCATATTAGCATATTAGCATATTAGCATATTAGCATAGCATATTAGCATATTAGCATATTGGCATATTAGCATAGCATATTAGCATATTAGCATATTAGCATATTAGCATATTAGCATATTAGCATAGCGTGTTAGTGTATTAGCATATTAGCATATTAGCATAGCATATTAGCATATTAGCATATTAGCATATTAGCATATTAGCATATTAGCATAGCATATTAGCATATTAGCATATTAGCATATTAGCATAGCATATTAGCATATTAGCATATTAGAAGATTTGTATATTAGCATATTAGCATAGCATATTAGCATATTAACATATTAGCATATTAGCATATTAGCATATTAGCATAACGTGTTAGCGTATTAGCGTATTAGCATATTAGCATAGCGTGTTAGCGTATTAGCATATTAGTATATTAGCATATTAGCATATTAGCATATTAGCATATTAGCATAGCATATTAGCATATTAGCATAGCATATTAGCATATTAGCATATTAGCATATTAGCATATTAGCATATTAGCATATTAGCATAGCGTGTTAGCATATTAGCGTATTAGCATATTAGCATATTAGCATATTAGCATATTAGCATAGCATATTAGCATATTAGCATATTAGCATATTAGCATATTAGCATAGCATATTAGCGTATTAGCATATTAGTATATTAGCATATTAGCATATTAGCATATTAGCATATTAGCATATTAGCATATTAGCATATTAGCATAGCATATTAGCATATTAGCATATTAGCATATTAGCATAGCATATTAGCATATTAGCATATTAGCATATTAGCATATTAGCATAGCATATTAGCATATTAGCATATTAGCATATTAGCATATTAGCATATTAGCATAGCATATTAGCATATTAGCATATTAGCATATTAGCATATTAGCATATTAGAATATTAGCATAGCATATTAGCATATTAGCATATTAGCATATTAGCATAGCATATTAGCATATTAGCATATTAGCATATTAGCATATTAGCATAGCATGTTAGCGTATTAGCATATTAGCATATTAGCATATTAGCATATTAGCATATTAGCATAGCATATTAGCATATTAGCATATTAGCATATTAGCATATTAGCTTATTAGCATATTAGCATATTAGCATAGCATATTAGCATATTAGCATATTAGCATATTAGCATATTAGCATAGCGTGTTAACGTATTAGCATATTAGCATATTAGCATAGCATATTAGCATATTAGCATATTAGCATATTAGCATATTAGCATAGCATATTAGCATATTAGCATATTAGCATATTAGCATATTAGCATATTAGCATATTAGCATAGTATGTTAGCGTATTAGCATATTAGCATATTAGCATATTAGCATATTAGCATAGCATAGCATATTAGCATATTATCATATTAGCATATTAGCATATTAGCATATTAGCATATTCGCATATTAGCATAGCATATTAGCATATTAGCATACTAGCATATTAGCATATTAGCATATTAGCATATTAGCATATTAGCATATTAGCATATTAGCATAGCATATTAGCATATTAGCATATTAGCATATTAGCATATTAGCATAGCGTGTTAGTGTATTAGCATATTAGCATATTAGCATAGCATATTAGCATATTAGCATATTAGCATATTAGCATATTAGCATATTAGCATATTAGTATAGCATATTAGCATATTAGCATTTTAGCATATTAGCATAGCATATTAGCATATTAGCATATTAGCATATTAGCATAGCATATTAGCATATTAGCATATTAGCATATTAGCATATTAGCATATTAGCATAGCATATTAGCATATTAGCATATTAGCATATTAGCATATTAGCATATTAGCGTATTAGCGTATTAGCATATTAGCATATTAGCATATTAGCATATTAGCATATTAGCATATTAGCGTATTAGCGTATTAGCATATTAGCATATTAGCATATTAGCATATTAGCATATTAGCATAGCATATTAGCATATTAGCATATTAGCATATTAGCATAGTATATTAGCATATTAGCAAATTAGCATATTAGCATAGCGTGTTAGCATATTAGCATATTAGCATAGCATATTAGCATATTAGCATATTAGCATATTAGCATATTAGCATATTAGCATATTAGCATAGCATATTAGCATATTAGCATATTAGCATATTAGCATATTAGCATATTAGCATAGCATATTAGCATATTAGCATATTAGCATATTAGCATATTAGCATAGCATATTAGCATATTAGCATATTAGCATAGCTTGTTAGCATATTAGCGTATTAGCATATTAGCATATTAGCATATTAGCATATTAGCATATTAACATAGCATATTAGCATATTAGCATATTAGCATATTAGCATATTAGCATATTAGCATATTAGCATATTAGCATAGCATATTAGCATATTAGCATATTAGCATATTAGCATAGCGTGTTAGTGTATTAGCATATTAGCATATTAGCATATTAGCATATTAGCATATTAGCATAGCATATTAGCATATTAGCATATTAGCATATTAGCATATTAGCATAGCATATTAGCATATTAGCATATTAGCATATTAGCATATTAGCATATTAGCATATTAGCATAGCATATTAGCATATTAGCATATTAGCATATTAGCATAGCATATTAGCATATTAGCATATTAGCATTTTAGCATAGCATATTAGCATATTAGCATATTAGCATATTAGCATATTAACATATTAGCATTGTAGGATCACACATGCACATATCACAAAGCTTAAATTCCAGGTGGCCTGAGACAAGGCCTACCCTGGTACGAGAAGGCACACATCGACCTAGGCCCCAAAGGGGGGGTTTGTGACCCCACACACATAGATAACCAGGGAGGCCAGCACTCCAACTTTTATTGCCCAAAGCTTTAACGACCTACAGATAGCAGAGTGGATCCCCAGGGACAGGGGCCCCTCGACTTGGCACACAACCCCCTCCCCAGACATCCTGCCTTACATACCACTCACCGAACGGACGAACACCCCAAAGAAAGTTTCTTTTAAGTTTGGCTTTTGTATATCTGTATATTTATTTACTCTTGACTACTAGTCTTAATATACAGATATGTACAGGTTATGTTCGAATGTGTCTTAACTTTTGGAGATTCTTTTTCTTTGTTTGACAAACCTTCTCCCCCCCCTTTTCTTTGCCACATTCCTCGGCAACCCTTATCTGATCTTTGTATTCTACCATGCCTATCTAAGGGTAAGATGTGCTTATGACATGAGAATATGTCATATAATGTCTGTATAAAGGGTAATATCTGTTGAGGTACAACCTAAACCACCTGTACTATATACTGGTGTGAGTAATAGAACATAACATAATAGCATAATATAAGTAATCATTAATTAATCATCACAGATGGTATTTGGTGTGAACCGCTGGGCTGGTACAGCATGTTTGGTATCAAACCGAAGGAAAATCACTCCAGTTTCCAAATCTGGTCAATGGTTACCACAAAAGTGGATATATCAAAAGTTACACCAGCCTAATGAAAATCACCATTACCAGAGAAGTCAGTCTGGTCATAAATCCCAAAAAGACTGATACCGACCCCCTTCCGAAAGCCCGCCAAATGGATGGTCAGCCATTGGTCCAGGACTCAAATTCCTGGTCACTCCTAATCACGAACCTTATGCTATAAAACCTGGCACCTCAGAACAAAGGAGAGAGAAAGGCGGAGAAAAAGAGAAGAACAAGGAGAAACAAGCAGCGTTCTTAAAGCCCGTCGGTGAAGACCCAAAGAACTGCAACTCAGCCCAAGCTTCACCAGAAGAAAGAACCGGAGGAACTCCACTCCAACAACCGCTGCAGACACCGCGCCTCCCTGAGAGCCATCACCCATCAGCTCATCAGCCACTGCAACCAACTGCAAAGACCTCCTTCTTTCCTGCATCCAAGTAAACCAACTTCCTTTCCTTTCTAACAACCTGAACTGTCCTATTCACCTGCTATATTCCTTTAGGTTTATAATCCTTACAAACTGCTTGCTTTGCAGAACAGTTTTTCCCTTTTCAGGTTAATCATTTTAAATCTGGTCATTGCATTTTCATGATTACATCGTTTGTGTCTATTCCGTTATTTCATGTTTATTGTTTGTTAGGTGTAATGTCTGTCTTATGTTAGTTGTAGGAATAAATGCATGTCTTTTTACACAACTTCAGCCTCCGTCATTGAGTGCTCACAATAGTCCCTGCCTCTGTGCGATCTGGCTACTACGCTATGAAACCTCTAAACTCGCCTGAAATATCGCGAGACTCTCTCTCATCGGCCGTGAGGGGAGCTTCGCTACCGATCGTTTACATTACCTGGTGACGCAGCTCGCTGGACGAGCCTACTAACCCAGGTTATTAAGCGATACTGGTTATTAATGAATCCCATTTAAGTCTCACATTAACAGATATCGGGGATTCGCAATTGAGTTTGGAGGAGCCGACCATTCGGCATAACAATTGGTTAATAATCAGCATTAAATAATAATTAATTAAAAGTTAATTTCAAAACATATTGGTGGAGATATTAAAATTTACCTGAGCTAATAATTCCTACAGCATATTAGCATAGCGTGTTAGTGTATTAGCATATTAGCATATTAGCATATTAGCATATCAGCATATTAGCATAGCATATTAGCATATTAGCATATTAGCATATTAGCATATTAGCATATTAGCATAGCATATTAGCATATTACCATATTAGCATATTAGCATAGTATATTAGCATATTAGCATATTAGCATATTAGCATAGCATATTAGCATATTAGCATATTAGCATATTAACATATTAGCATATTAGCATATTAGCATATTAGCATAGCATATTAGCATATTAGCATATTAGCATATTAGCATATTAGCATATTAGCATATTAGCATATTAGCATAGCATATTAGCATATTAGCATATTGGCATATTAGCATAGCATATTAGCATATTAGCATATTAGCATATTAGCATATTAGCATATTAGCATATTAGCATTGCGTGTTAGTGTATTAGCATATTAGCATATTAGCATAGCATATTAGCACATTAGCATATTAGCATATTAGCATATTAGCATATTAACATATTAGCATATTAGCATAGCATATTAGCATATTAGCATAGCATATTAACATATTAGCATATTAGCATAGCGTGTTAGTGTATTAGCATATTAGCATATTAACATATTAGCATATTAGCATAGCATATTAGCATATTAGCATATTAGCATATTAGCATATTAGCATATTAGCATAGCATATTAGCATATTAGCATATTAGCATATTAGCATAGTATATTAGCATATTAGCATATTAGCATATTAGCATATTAGCATAGCATATTAGCATATTAGCATATTAGCATATTATCATATTAGCATATTAGCATAGCATATTAGCATATTATCATATTAGCATATTAGCATATTAGCATAGCATATTAGCATATTAGCATATTAGCATAGCATATTAGCATATTAGCATATTAGCATAGCATATTAGCATATTAGCATATTAACATATTAGTATAGCATATTAGCATATTAGCATATTAGCATATTAGCATATTAGCAAAGCATATTAGCAAAGCATATTAGCATATTAGCATATTAGCATATTAGCATAGCATATTAGCATATTAGCATATTAGCATATTAGCATAGCATATTAGCATATTAGCATATTAGCATATTAGCATAACATATTAGCATACCATATTAGCATATTAGCATATTAGCATATTAGCATAGCATATTAGCATATTAGCATATTAGCATATTAGCATATTAGCATATTAGCATATTAGCATAGCATATTAGCATATTAGCATATTAGCATATTAACATATTAGCATAGCATATTAGCATATTAGCATATTAGCATATTAACATATTAGCATATTAGCATATTAGCATAGCATATTAGCATAGCATATCAACATATTAGTATATTAGCATAGCATATTAGCATATTAGCATATTAGCATATTAGCATATTAGCATATTAGCATAGCGTGTTAGCGTGTTAGCGTATTAGCGTATTAGCATATTAGCATAGCGTGTTAGCGTATTAGCATATTAGCATATTAGCATAGCATATTAGCATATTAGCATATTAGCATATTAGCATATTAGCATATTAGCATATTAGCATAGCATATTAGCATATTAGCATATTAGCATATTAGCATATTAGCATAGCATATTAGCATATTAGCATATTAGCATATTAGCATATTAGCATATTAGCATATTAGCATAGCATATTAGCATATTAGCATATTAGCATATTAGCATATTAGCATATTAGCATAGCGTGTTAGTGTATTAGCATATTAGCATATTAGCATAGCATATTAGCATATTAGCATATTAGCATAGCATATTAGCATAGCGTGTTAGCATATTAGCATATTAGCATATTAGCATATTAGCATATTAGCATAGCATATTAGCATATTAGCATATTAGCATATTAGCATATTAGCATAGCGTGTTAGCGTATTAGCGTATTAGCATATTAGCATAGCGTGTTAGCGTATTAGCATATTAGCATATTAGCATAGCATATTAGCATATTAGCATATTAGCATATTAGCATATTAGCATATTAGCATAGCATATTAGCATATTAGCATATTAGCATATTAGCATATTAGCATATTAGCATAGCGTGTTAGCGTATTAGCATATTAGCATAGCATATTAGCATATTAGCATAGCATATTAGCATATTAGCATATTAGCATATTAGCATATTAGCATATTAGCATAGCATATTAGCATATTAGCATATTAGCATATTAGCATATTAGCATAGCATATTAGCATATTAGCATATTAGCATATTAGCATATTAGCATATTAGCATAGCGTGTTAGTGTATTAGCATATTAGCATATTAGCATATTATCATATTAGCATAGCGTGTTAGCATATTAACGTATTAGCATATTAGCATATTAGCATATTAGCATGTTAGCATATTAGCATATTAGCATAGCATAATAGCATATTAGCATAGCATATTAGCATATTAGCATATTAGCATATTAGCATATTAACATATTAGCATAGCATATTAGCATATTAGCATATTAGCATAGCATATTAGCATATTAGCAGATTAGCATATTAGCATATTAGCATAGCATATTAGCATATTAGCATATTAGCATAGCATATTAGCATATTAGCAGATTAGCATATTAGCATATTAGCATAGCATATTAGCATATTAGCATATTAGCATATTAGCATATTAGCATAGCATATTAGCATATTAGCATATTAGCATATTAGCATAGTATATTAGCATATTAGCATATTAGCATATTAGCATATTAGCATAGCATATTAGCATATTAGCATATTAGCATATTAGCATATTAGCATATTAGCATATTAGCATAGCATATTAGCATATTATCATATTAGCATATTAGCATATTAGCATATTAGCATAGCATATTAGCATATTAGCATATTAGCATAGCATATTAGCATATTAGCATATTAGCATAGCATATTAGCATATTAGCATATTAACATATTAGTATAGCATATTAGCATATTAGCATATTAGCATATTAGCATATTAGCAAAGCATATTAGCATATTAGCATATTAGCATATTAGCATAGCATATTAGCATATTAGCATATTAGCATATTAGCATAGCATATTAGCATATTAGCATATTAGCATATTAGCATATTAGCATAACATATTAGCATACCATATTAGCATATTAGCATATTAGCATATTAGCATAGCATATTAGCATATTAGCATATTAGCATAGTATATTAGCATATTAGCATATTAACATATTAGCATATTAGCATATTAGCGTATTAGCATATTAGCATATTAATATATTAGCATATTAGCATAGCATATTAGCATATTAGCATATTAGCATATTAGCATAGCATATTAGCATATTAGCATATTAGCATATTAGCATATTAGCATATTAGCATATCAGCATATTAGCATAGCATATTAGCATATTAGCATATTAGCATATTAGCATAGCGTGTTAGCGTATTAGCATATTAGCATAGCATATTAGTATATTAGCATATTAGCATAGCATATTAGCATATTAGCATATTAGCATATTAGCATATTAGCATATTAGCATAGCATATTAGCATATTAGCATATTAGCATATTAGCATATTAGCATATTAGCATAGCATATTAGCATATTAGCATATTAGCATATTAGCATAGCATATTAGCATATTAGCATATTAGCATATTAGCATATTAGCATAGCATGTTAGCGTATTAGCATATTAGCATATTAGCATAGCAGCATAGCATAACATATTAGCATATTAGCATATTAGCATATTAGCATATTAGCATATTAGCATATTATCATATTAGCATAGCGTGTTAGCATATTAACGTATTAGCATATTAGCATATTAGCATATTAGCATGTTAGCATATTAGCATATTAGCATAGCATAATAGCATATTAGCATAGCATATTAGCATATTAGCATATTAGCATATTAGCATATTAACATATTAGCATAGCATATTAGCATATTAGCAGATTAGCATATTAGCATATTAGCAGATTAGCATATTAGCATATTAGCATAGCATATTAGTATATTAGCATATTAGCATATTAGCATATTAGCATATTAGCATAGCATATTAGCATATTAGCATATTAGCATATTAGCATAGCATGTTAGCGTATTAGCGTATTAGCATATTAGCATAGCGGGTTAGCGTATTAGCATATTAGCATATTAGCATAGCATATTAGCATATTAGCATATTAGCATATTAACATAGCATATTAGCATATTAGCATATTAGCATATTAGCATATTAGCATAGCATATTAGCATATTAGCATATTAGCATATTAGCATAGCATATTAGCATATTAGCATATTAGCATATTAGCATATTAGCATAGCATATTAGCATAGCATATTAGCATATTAGCATATTAGCATATTAGCATAGCGTGTTAGCGTATTAGCATATTAGCATATTAGCATAACATATTAGCGTATTAGCGTATTAGCATATTAGCATATTAGCATATTAGCATATTAGCATATTAGCATAGCATATTAGCATATTAGCATATTAGCATATTAGCATAGTATATTAGCATATTAGCATATTAGCATATTAGCATAGCATATTAGCATATTAGCATATTAGCATATTAACATATTAGCATATTAGCATATTAGCATATTAGCATAGCATATTAGCATATTAGCATATTAGCATATTAGCATAGCATATTAGCATATTAGTATATTAGCATATTAGCATATTAGCATAGCATATTAGCATATTAGCATATTAGCATATTAGCATAGCATATTAGCATATTAGCATATTAGCATATTAGCATATTAGCATAGCATATCAGCATAGCATATTAGCATATTAGCATATTAGCATATTAGCATAGCATATTAGCATATTAGCATATTAGCATATTAGCATAGCATATTAGCATATTAACATATTAGCATATTAGCATAGTATATTAGTATATTAGCATATTAGCATATTAGCATATTAGCATATTAGCATAGCATATTAGCATATTAGCATATTAGCATATTAGCATATTAGTATATTAGCATATTAGCATAGCATATTAGCATATTAGCATATTAGCATAGCATATTAGTATATTAGCATATTAGCATATTAGCATATTAGCATAGCATATTAGCATATTAGCACATTAGCACATTAGCACATTAGCACATTAGCATATTAGCATATTAGCATATTAGCATATTAGCATAGCATATTAGCATATTAGCATATTAGCATATTAGCATATTAGCATATTAGCATATAAGCATAGCATATTAGCATATTAGCATATTAGCATAGCATATTAGCATAATAGCATAGCATATTAGCATATTAGCATATTAGCATATTAGCATATTAGAATAGCATATTAGCATATTAATATATTAGCATATTAGCATATTAGCATAGCATATTAGCATATTAGCATATTAGCATATTAGCATAGCATATTAGCATATTAGCATATTAGCATATTAGCATATTAGCATAGCATATCAGCATAGCATATTAGCATATTAGCATATTAGCATATTAGCATATTAGCATAGCATATTAGCATATTAGCATATTAGCATATTAGCATAGCATATTAGCATATTAACATATTAGCATATTAGCATATTAGCATAGCATATTAGTATATTAGCATATTAGCATATTAGCATATTAGCATATTAGCATAGCATATTAGCATATTAGCATATTAGCATATTAGTATATTAGCATATTAGCATAGCATATTAGCATATTAGCATATTAGCTTAGCATATTAGCATATTAGCATATTAGCATAGCATATTAGCATATTAGCACATTAGCACATTAGCACATTAGCACATTAGCATATTAGCATATTAGCATAGCATATTAGCATATTAGCATATTAGCATATTAGCATAGCGTGTTAGTGTATTAGCATATTAGCATATTAGCATAGCATATTAGCATATTAGCATATTAGCATATTAGCATATTAACATATTAGCATATTAGCATAGCATATTAGCATAGCATATTAGCATATTAGCATATTAGCATATTAGCATATTAGCATATTAGCATAACATATTAGCATATTAGCATATTAGCATAACATATTAGCATATTAGCATAGCATATTAGCATATTAGCATATTAGCATATTAGCATATTAGCATATTAGCATAGCGTGTTAGCGTATTAGCGTATTAGTATATTAGCATAGCGTGTTAGCGTATTAGCATATTAGCATATTAGCATAGAATATTAGCATATTAACATATTAGCATATTAGTATATTAGCATAGCATATTAGCATATTAGCATATTAGTATATTAGCATATTAGCATAGCATATTAGCATATTAGCATATTAGCATATTAGCATAGCATATTAGCATATTAGCGTATTAGCATATTAGCATATTAGCATATTAGCATAGCGTGTTAGCGTATTAGCATATTAGCATATTAGCATAGCATATTAGCGTATTAGCATATTAGCATATTAGCATAGCGTGTTAGCGTATTAGCATATTAGCATATTAGCATAGCATATTAGCGTATTAGCATAGCATATTAGCATATTAGCATATTAGCATATTAGCATAGTATATTAGCATATTAGCATATTAGCATATTAGCATATTAGCATAGCATATTAGCATATTAGCATATTAGCATATTAGCATAGCATATTAGCATATTAGCATATTAGCATATTAGCATAGCATATTAGCATATTAGCATATTAGCATATTAGCATATTAGCATATCATATTAGCATATTAGCATATTAGCATATTAGCATAGCATATTAGCATAGCATATTAGCATATTAGCATATTAGTATATTAGCATATATTAGCATATTAGCATATTAGCATATTAGCATAGCATATTAGCATATTAGCATATTAGCATATTAGCATATTAGCATATTAACATATTAGCATATTAGCATATTAGCATTGCATATTAGTATATTAGCATATTAGCATATTAGCATATTAACATATTAGCATAGCATATTAGCATATTAACATATTAACATATTAACATATTACCATATTAGCATAGCATATTAGCATATTAACATATTAACATATTAGCATATTAGCATATTAGCATATTAGCATATTAACATAGCATATTACCATATTAGCATATTAGCATATTAGCATATTAGCATAGCATATTAGCATATTAGCACATTAGCATATTAGCATATTAGCATATTAGCATATTAGTATATTAGCATAGCATATTAGCATATTAGCATATTAGCATATTAGCATATTAGCATATTAGCATAGCATATTAGCATATTAGCATATTAGCATATTAGCATAGCATATTAGCATATTAGCATATTAGCATATTAGCATATTAGCATATTAGCATATTAGCATAGCATATTAGCATATTAGCACATTAGCATAGCATATTAGCATATTAGCATATTAGCATAGCATAGCATATTAACATATTAGCATATTAGCATATTAGCATATTAGCATATTAGCATAGCATATTAGCATATTAGCATATTAGCATATTAGCATAGCATATTAGCATATTAGCATATTAGCATATTAGCATATTAGCATAGCATATTAGCATATTAGCATATTAGCATATTAGCATATTAGCATATTAGCATATTAGCATAGCATATTAGCATATTAGCATATTAGCATATTAGCATATTAGCATAGCGTGTTAGTGTATTAGCATATTAGCATATTAGCATAGCATATTAGCATATTAGCATATTAGCATATTAGCATATTAGCATATTAGTATAGCATATTAGCATATTAGCATATTAGCATATTAGCATAGCATATTAGCATATTAGCATATTAGCATATTAGCATATTAGCATATTAGCATATTAGCATATTAGCATATTAGCATAGCATATTAGCATATTAGCATATTAGCATATTAGCATATTAGCGTATTAGCGTATTAGCATATTAGCATATTAGCATATTAGCATATTAGCATATTAGCATAGCATATTAGCATATTTGCATATTAGCATATTAGCATATTAGCATATTAGCATATTAGCGTATTAGCGTATTAGCATATTAGCATATTAGCATATTACCATATTAGCATATTAGCATAGCATATTAGCATATTAGCATATTAGCATATTAGCATATTAGCATAGCATATTAGCATATTACCATATTAGCATATTAGCGTATTAGCATAGCATATTAGCATATTAGCATATTAGCATATTAGCATATTAGCATAGCATATTAGCATAGCGTGTTAGCGTATTAGTATATTAGCATATTAGCATATTAGCATATTAACATATTAGCATATTAGCATAGCATATTAGCATATTAGCATATTAGCAGATTTGTATATTAGCATATTAGCATAGCATATTAGCATATTAGCATATTAGCATATTAGCATATTAGCATATTAGCATAACGTGTTAGCGTATTAGCGTATTAGCATATTAGCATAGCGTGTTAGCGTATTAGCATATTAGTATATTAGCATAGCATATTAGCATATTAGCATAGCATATTAGCATATTAGCATATTAGCATATTAGCATATTAGCATAGCATATTAGCATATTAGCATATTAGCATATTAGCATATTAGCATATTAACATATTAGCATAGCATATTAGCATATTAGCATATTAGCATATTAACATATTAGCATATTAGCATATTAGCATAGCATATTAGCATAGCATATCAACATATTAGTATATTAGCATAGCATATTAGCATATTAGCATATTAGCATATTAGCATATTAGCATATTAGCATAGCGTGTTAGCGTATTAGCGTATTAGCATATTAGCATAGCGTGTTAGCGTATTAGCATATTAGCATATTAGCATATTAGCATAGCATATTAGCATATTAGCATATTAGCATATTAGCATATTAGCATATTAGTATAGCATATTAGCATATTAGCATATTAGCATATTAGCATATTAGCATAGCATATTAGCATATTAGCATATTAGCATATTAGCATAGCATATTAGCATATTAGCATATTAGCATATTAGCATATTAGCATATTAGCATAGCGTGTTAGTGTATTAGCATATTAGCATATTAGCATAGCATATTAGCATATTAGCATATTAGCATAGCATATTAGCATAGCGTGTTAGCATATTAGCATATTAGCATATTAGCATATTAGCATATTAGCATATTAGCATAGCATATTAGCATATTAGCATATTAGCATATTAGCATATTAGCATATTAGCATAGCGTGTTAGCGTATTAGCGTATTAGCATATTAGCATAGCGTGTTAGCGTATTAGCATATTAGCATATTAGCATAGCATATTAGTATATTAGCATATTAGCATATTAGCATATTAGCATAGCATATTAGCATATTAGCATATTAGCATATTAGCATATTAGCATATTAGCATAGCGTGTTAGCGTATTAGCATATTAGCATAGCATATTAGCATATTAGCATAGCATATTAGCATATTAGCATATTAGCATATTAGCATATTAGCATAGCATATTAGCATATTAGCATATTAGCATATTAGCATAGCATATTAGCATATTAGCATATTAGCATATTAGCATATTAGCATAGCGTGTTAGTGTATTAGCATATTAGCATATTAGCATAGCATATTAGCATATTAGCATATTAGCATATTAGCATAGCATATTAGCATATTAGCATAGCGTGTTAGCATATTAGCATATTAGCATATTAGCATATTAGCATATTAGCATAGCATATTAGCATATTAGCATATTAGCATATTAGCATATTAGCATATTAGCATAGTATATTAGCATATTAGCATAGCATATTAGCATATTAGCATATTAGCATATTAGCGTATTAGCATATTAGCATATTAGCATATTAGCATATTAGCATATTAGCATAGCATATTAGCATATTAGTATATTAGCATATTAGCATATTAGCATATTAGCATAGCATATTAGCATATTAGCATATTAGCATATTAGCATATTAGCATATTAGCATAGCATATTAGCATATTAGCATATTAGCATATTAGCATAGCATATTAGCATATTAGCATATTAGCATTTTAGCATAGCATATTAGCATATTAGCATATTAGCATATTAGCATATTAACATATTAGCATTGTAGGATCACACATGCACATATCACAAAGCTTAAATTCCAGGTGGCCTGAGACAAGGCCTACCCTGGTACGAGAAGGCACACATCGACCTAGGCCCCAAAGGGGGGGTTTGTGACCCCACACACATAGATAACCAGGGAGGCCAGCACTCCAACTTTTATTGCCCAAAGCTTTAACGACCTACAGATAGCAGAGTGGATCCCCAGGGACAGGGGCCCCTCGACTTGGCACACAACCCCCTCCCCAGACATCCTGCCTTACATACCACTCACCGAACGGACGAACACCCCAAAGAAAGTTTCTTTTAAGTTTGGCTTTTGTATATCTGTATATTTATTTACTCTTGACTACTAGTCTTAATATACAGATATGTACAGGTTATGTTCGAATGTGTCTTAACTTTTGGAGATTCTTTTTCTTTGTTTGACAAACCTTCTCCCCCCCCCTTTTCTTTGCCACATTCCTCGGCAACCCTTATCTGATCTTTGTATTCTACCATGCCTATCTAAGGGTAAGATGTGCTTATGACATGAGAATATGTCATATAATGTCTGTATAAAGGGTAATATCTGTTGAGGTACAACCTAAACCACCTGTACTATATACTGGTGTGAGTAATAGAACATAACATAATAGCATAATATAAGTAATCATTAATTAATCATCACAGATGGTATTTGGTGTGAACCGCTGGGCTGGTACAGCATGTTTGGTATCAAACCGAAGGAAAATCACTCCAGTTTCCAAATCTGGTCAATGGTTACCACAAAAGTGGATATATCAAAAGTTACACCAGCCTAATGAAAATCACCATTACCAGAGAAGTCAGTCTGGTCATAAATCCCAAAAAGACTGATACCGACCCCCTTCCGAAAGCCCGCCAAATGGATGGTCAGCCATTGGTCCAGGACTCAAATTCCTGGTCACTCCTAATCACGAACCTTATGCTATAAAACCTGGCACCTCAGAACAAAGGAGAGAGAAAGGCGGAGAAAAAGAGAAGAACAAGGAGAAACAAGCAGCGTTCTTAAAGCCCGTCGGTGAAGACCCAAAGAACTGCAACTCAGCCCAAGCTTCACCAGAAGAAAGAACCGGAGGAACTCCACTCCAACAACCGCTGCAGACACCGCGCCTCCCTGAGAGCCATCACCCATCAGCTCATCAGCCACTGCAACCAACTGCAAAGACCTCCTTCTTTCCTGCATCCAAGTAAACCAACTTCCTTTCCTTTCTAACAACCTGAACTGTCCTATTCACCTGCTATATTCCTTTAGGTTTATAATCCTTACAAACTGCTTGCTTTGCAGAACAGTTTTTCCCTTTTCAGGTTAATCATTTTAAATCTGGTCATTGCATTTTCATGATTACATCGTTTGTGTCTATTCCGTTATTTCATGTTTATTGTTTGTTAGGTGTAATGTCTGTCTTATGTTAGTTGTAGGAATAAATGCATGTCTTTTTACACAACTTCAGCCTCCGTCATTGAGTGCTCACAATAGTCCCTGCCTCTGTGCGATCTGGCTACTACGCTATGAAACCTCTAAACTCGCCTGAAATATCGCGAGACTCTCTCTCATCGGCCGTGAGGGGAGCTTCGCTACCGATCGTTTACATTACCTGGTGACGCAGCTCGCTGGACGAGCCTACTAACCCAGGTTATTAAGCGATACTGGTTATTAATGAATCCCATTTAAGTCTCACATTAACAGATATCGGGGATTCGCAATTGAGTTTGGAGGAGCCGACCATTCGGCATAACAATTGGTTAATAATCAGCATTAAATAATAATTAATTAAAAGTTAATTTCAAAACATATTGGTGGAGATATTAAAATTTACCTGAGCTAATAATTCCTACAGCATATTAGCATAGCGTGTTAGTGTATTAGCATATTAGCATATTAGCATATTAGCATATCAGCATATTAGCATAGCATATTAGCATATTAGCATATTAGCATATTAGCATATTAGCATATTAGCATAGCATATTAGCATATTACCATATTAGCATATTAGCATAGTATATTAGCATATTAGCATATTAGCATATTAGCATAGCATATTAGCATATTAGCATATTAGCATATTAACATATTAGCATATTAGCATATTAGCATATTAGCATAGCATATTAGCATATTAGCATATTAGCATATTAGCATATTAGCATATTAGCATAGCATATTAGCATATTAGCATATTGGCATATTAGCATAGCATATTAGCATATTAGCATATTAGCATATTAGCATATTAGCATATTAGCATATTAGCATTGCGTGTTAGTGTATTAGCATATTAGCATATTAGCATAGCATATTAGCATATTAGCATATTAGCATATTAGCATATTAGCATATTAACATATTAGCATATTAGCATAGCATATTAGCATATTAGCATAGCATATTAACATATTAGCATATTAGCATAGCGTGTTAGTGTATTAGCATATTAGCATATTAACATATTAGCATATTAGCATAGCATATTAGCATATTAGCATATTAGCATATTAGCATATTAGCATATTAGCATAGCATATTAGCATATTAGCATATTAGCATATTAGCATAGTATATTAGCATATTAGCATATTAGCATATTAGCATATTAGCATAGCATATTAGCATATTAGCATATTAGCATATTATCATATTAGCATATTAGCATAGCATATTAGCATATTATCATATTAGCATATTAGCATATTAGCATAGCATATTAGCATATTAGCATATTAGCATAGCATATTAGCATATTAGCATATTAGCATAGCATATTAGCATATTAGCATATTAACATATTAGTATAGCATATTAGCATATTAGCATATTAGCATATTAGCATATTAGCAAAGCATATTAGCAAAGCATATTAGCATATTAGCATATTAGCATATTAGCATAGCATATTAGCATATTAGCATATTAGCATATTAGCATAGCATATTAGCATATTAGCATATTAGCATATTAGCATAACATATTAGCATACCATATTAGCATATTAGCATATTAGCATATTAGCATAGCATATTAGCATATTAGCATATTAGCATATTAGCATATTAGCATATTAGCATATTAGCATAGCATATTAGCATATTAGCATATTAGCATATTAACATATTAGCATAGCATATTAGCATATTAGCATATTAGCATATTAACATATTAGCATATTAGCATATTAGCATAGCATATTAGCATAGCATATCAACATATTAGTATATTAGCATAGCATATTAGCATATTAGCATATTAGCATATTAGCATATTAGCATATTAGCATAGCGTGTTAGCGTGTTAGCGTATTAGCGTATTAGCATATTAGCATAGCGTGTTAGCGTATTAGCATATTAGCATATTAGCATAGCATATTAGCATATTAGCATATTAGCATATTAGCATATTAGCATATTAGCATATTAGCATAGCATATTAGCATATTAGCATATTAGCATATTAGCATATTAGCATAGCATATTAGCATATTAGCATATTAGCATATTAGCATATTAGCATATTAGCATATTAGCATAGCATATTAGCATATTAGCATATTAGCATATTAGCATATTAGCATATTAGCATAGCGTGTTAGTGTATTAGCATATTAGCATATTAGCATAGCATATTAGCATATTAGCATATTAGCATAGCATATTAGCATAGCGTGTTAGCATATTAGCATATTAGCATATTAGCATATTAGCATATTAGCATAGCATATTAGCATATTAGCATATTAGCATATTAACATATTAGTATAGCATATTAGCATATTAGCATATTAGCATATTAGCATATTAGCAAAGCATATTAGCAAAGCATATTAGCATATTAGCATATTAGCATATTAGCATAGCATATTAGCATATTAGCATATTAGCATATTAGCATAGCATATTAGCATATTAGCATATTAGCATATTAGCATAACATATTAGCATACCATATTAGCATATTAGCATATTAGCATATTAGCATAGCATATTAGCATATTAGCATATTAGCATATTAGCATATTAGCATATTAGCATATTAGCATAGCATATTAGCATATTAGCATATTAGCATATTAACATATTAGCATAGCATATTAGCATATTAGCATATTAGCATATTAACATATTAGCATATTAGCATATTAGCATAGCATATTAGCATAGCATATCAACATATTAGTATATTAGCATAGCATATTAGCATATTAGCATATTAGCATATTAGCATATTAGCATATTAGCATAGCGTGTTAGCGTGTTAGCGTATTAGCGTATTAGCATATTAGCATAGCGTGTTAGCGTATTAGCATATTAGCATATTAGCATAGCATATTAGCATATTAGCATATTAGCATATTAGCATATTAGCATATTAGCATATTAGCATAGCATATTAGCATATTAGCATATTAGCATATTAGCATATTAGCATAGCATATTAGCATATTAGCATATTAGCATATTAGCATATTAGCATATTAGCATATTAGCATAGCATATTAGCATATTAGCATATTAGCATATTAGCATATTAGCATATTAGCATAGCGTGTTAGTGTATTAGCATATTAGCATATTAGCATAGCATATTAGCATATTAGCATATTAGCATAGCATATTAGCATAGCGTGTTAGCATATTAGCATATTAGCATATTAGCATATTAGCATATTAGCATAGCATATTAGCATATTAGCATATTAGCATATTAGCATATTAGCATATTAGCATAGCGTGTTAGCGTATTAGCGTATTAGCATATTAGCATAGCGTGTTAGCGTATTAGCATATTAGCATATTAGCATAGCATATTAGCATATTAGCATATTAGCATATTAGCATATTAGCATAGCATATTAGCATATTAGCATATTAGCATATTAGCATATTAGCATATTAGCATAGCGTGTTAGCGTATTAGCATATTAGCATAGCATATTAGCATATTAGCATAGCATATTAGCATATTAGCATATTAGCATATTAGCATATTAGCATATTAGCATAGCATATTAGCATATTAGCATATTAGCATATTAGCATATTAGCATAGCATATTAGCATATTAGCATATTAGCATATTAGCATATTAGCATATTAGCATAGCGTGTTAGTGTATTAGCATATTAGCATATTAGCATATTATCATATTAGCATAGCGTGTTAGCATATTAACGTATTAGCATATTAGCATATTAGCATATTAGCATGTTAGCATATTAGCATATTAGCATAGCATAATAGCATATTAGCATAGCATATTAGCATATTAGCATATTAGCATATTAGCATATTAACATATTAGCATAGCATATTAGCATATTAGCATATTAGCATAGCATATTAGCATATTAGCAGATTAGCATATTAGCATATTAGCATAGCATATTAGCATATTAGCATATTAGCATATTAGTATATTAGCATATTAGCATATTAGCATAACGTGTTAGCGTATTAGCGTATTAGCATATTAGCATAGCGTGTTAGCGTATTAGCATATTAGTATATTAGCATAGCATATTAGCATATTAGCATAGCATATTAGCATATTAGCATATTAGCATATTAGCATATTAGCATAGCATATTAGCATATTAGCATATTAGCATATTAGCATATTAGCATATTAACATATTAGCATAGCATATTAGCATATTAGCATATTAGCATATTAACATATTAGCATATTAGCATATTAGCATAGCATATTAGCATAGCATATCAACATATTAGTATATTAGCATAGCATATTAGCATATTAGCATATTAGCATATTAGCATATTAGCATAGCGTGTTAGCGTATTAGCGTATTAGCATATTAGCATAGCGTGTTAGCGTATTAGCATATTAGCATATTAGCATATTAGCATAGCATATTAGCATATTAGCATATTAGCATATTAGCATATTAGCATATTAGTATAGCATATTAGCATATTAGCATATTAGCATATTAGCATATTAGCATATTAGCATAGCATATTAGCATATTAGCATATTAGCATATTAGCATAGCATATTAGCATATTAGCATATTAGCATATTAGCATATTAGCATAGCGTGTTAGTGTATTAGCATATTAGCATATTAGCATAGCATATTAGCATATTAGCATATTAGCATAGCATATTAGCATAGCGTGTTAGCATATTAGCATATTAGCATATTAGCATATTAGCATATTAGCATATTAGCATAGCATATTAGCATATTAGCATATTAGCATATTAGCATATTAGCATATTAGCATAGCATATTAGCATATTAGCATATTAGCATATTAGCATATTAGCATATTAGCATAGCGTGTTAGCGTATTAGCGTATTAGCATATTAGCATAGCGTGTTAGCGTATTAGCATATTAGCATATTAGCATAGCATATTAGTATATTAGCATATTAGCATATTAGCATATTAGCATATTAGCATAGCATATTAGCATATTAGCATATTAGCATATTAGCATATTAGCATATTAGCATAGCGTGTTAGCGTATTAGCATATTAGCATAGCATATTAGCATATTAGCATAGCATATTAGCATATTAGCATATTAGCATATTAGCATATTAGCATAGCATATTAGCATATTAGCATATTAGCATATTAGCATAGCATATTAGCATATTAGCATATTAGCATATTAGCATATTAGCATATTAGCATAGCGTGTTAGTGTATTAGCATATTAGCATATTAGCATAGCATATTAGCATATTAGCATATTAGCATATTAGCATAGCATATTAGCATATTAGCATAGCGTGTTAGCATATTAGCATATTAGCATATTAGCATATTAGCATATTAGCATAGCATATTAGCATATTAGCATATTAGCATATTAGCATATTAGCATATTAGCATAGTATATTAGCATATTAGCATAGCATATTAGCATATTAGCATATTAGCATATTAGCATATTAGCGTATTAGCATATTAGCATATTAGCATATTAGCATATTAGCATATTAGCATAGCATATTAGCATATTAGTATATTAGCATATTAGCATATTAGCATATTAGCATAGCATATTAGCATATTAGCATATTAGCATATTAGCATATTAGCATAGCATATTAGCATATTAGCATATTAGCATATTAGCATAGCATATTAGCATATTAGCATATTAGCATTTTAGCATAGCATATTAGCATATTAGCATATTAGCATATTAGCATATTAACATATTAGCATTGTAGGATCACACATGCACATATCACAAAGCTTAAATTCCAGGTGGCCTGAGACAAGGCCTACCCTGGTACGAGAAGGCACACATCGACCTAGGCCCCAAAGGGGGGGTTTGTGACCCCACACACATAGATAACCAGGGAGGCCAGCACTCCAACTTTTATTGCCCAAAGCTTTAACGACCTACAGATAGCAGAGTGGATCCCCAGGGACAGGGGCCCCTCGACTTGGCACACAACCCCCTCCCCAGACATCCTGCCTTACATACCACTCACCGAACGGACGAACACCCCAAAGAAAGTTTCTTTTAAGTTTGGCTTTTGTATATCTGTATATTTATTTACTCTTGACTACTAGTCTTAATATACAGATATGTACAGGTTATGTTCGAATGTGTCTTAACTTTTGGAGATTCTTTTTCTTTGTTTGACAAACCTTCTCCCCCCCCTTTTCTTTGCCACATTCCTCGGCAACCCTTATCTGATCTTTGTATTCTACCATGCCTATCTAAGGGTAAGATGTGCTTATGACATGAGAATATGTCATATAATGTCTGTATAAAGGGTAATATCTGTTGAGGTACAACCTAAACCACCTGTACTATATACTGGTGTGAGTAATAGAACATAACATAATAGCATAATATAAGTAATCATTAATTAATCATCACAGATGGTATTTGGTGTGAACCGCTGGGCTGGTACAGCATGTTTGGTATCAAACCGAAGGAAAATCACTCCAGTTTCCAAATCTGGTCAATGGTTACCACAAAAGTGGATATATCAAAAGTTACACCAGCCTAATGAAAATCACCATTACCAGAGAAGTCAGTCTGGTCATAAATCCCAAAAAGACTGATACCGACCCCCTTCCGAAAGCCCGCCAAATGGATGGTCAGCCATTGGTCCAGGACTCAAATTCCTGGTCACTCCTAATCACGAACCTTATGCTATAAAACCTGGCACCTCAGAACAAAGGAGAGAGAAAGGCGGAGAAAAAGAGAAGAACAAGGAGAAACAAGCAGCGTTCTTAAAGCCCGTCGGTGAAGACCCAAAGAACTGCAACTCAGCCCAAGCTTCACCAGAAGAAAGAACCGGAGGAACTCCACTCCAACAACCGCTGCAGACACCGCGCCTCCCTGAGAGCCATCACCCATCAGCTCATCAGCCACTGCAACCAACTGCAAAGACCTCCTTCTTTCCTGCATCCAAGTAAACCAACTTCCTTTCCTTTCTAACAACCTGAACTGTCCTATTCACCTGCTATATTCCTTTAGGTTTATAATCCTTACAAACTGCTTGCTTTGCAGAACAGTTTTTCCCTTTTCAGGTTAATCATTTTAAATCTGGTCATTGCATTTTCATGATTACATCGTTTGTGTCTATTCCGTTATTTCATGTTTATTGTTTGTTAGGTGTAATGTCTGTCTTATGTTAGTTGTAGGAATAAATGCATGTCTTTTTACACAACTTCAGCCTCCGTCATTGAGTGCTCACAATAGTCCCTGCCTCTGTGCGATCTGGCTACTACGCTATGAAACCTCTAAACTCGCCTGAAATATCGCGAGACTCTCTCTCATCGGCCGTGAGGGGAGCTTCGCTACCGATCGTTTACATTACCTGGTGACGCAGCTCGCTGGACGAGCCTACTAACCCAGGTTATTAAGCGATACTGGTTATTAATGAATCCCATTTAAGTCTCACATTAACAGATATCGGGGATTCGCAATTGAGTTTGGAGGAGCCGACCATTCGGCATAACAATTGGTTAATAATCAGCATTAAATAATAATTAATTAAAAGTTAATTTCAAAACATATTGGTGGAGATATTAAAATTTACCTGAGCTAATAATTCCTACAGCATATTAGCATAGCGTGTTAGTGTATTAGCATATTAGCATATTAGCATATTAGCATATCAGCATATTAGCATAGCATATTAGCATATTAGCATATTAGCATATTAGCATATTAGCATATTAGCATAGCATATTAGCATATTACCATATTAGCATATTAGCATAGTATATTAGCATATTAGCATATTAGCATATTAGCATAGCATATTAGCATATTAGCATATTAGCATATTAACATATTAGCATATTAGCATATTAGCATATTAGCATAGCATATTAGCATATTAGCATATTAGCATATTAGCATATTAGCATATTAGCATATTAGCATATTAGCATATTAGCATAGCATATTAGCATATTAGCATATTGGCATATTAGCATAGCATATTAGCATATTAGCATATTAGCATATTAGCATATTAGCATATTAGCATATTAGCATTGCATGTTAGTGTATTAGCATATTAGCATATTAGCATAGCATATTAGCATATTAGCATATTAGCATATTAGCATATTAGCATATTAACATATTAGCATATTAGCATAGCATATTAGCATATTAGCATAGCATATTAACATATTAGCATATTAGCATAGCGTGTTAGTGTATTAGCATATTAGCATATTAACATATTAGCATATTAGCATAGCATATTAGCATATTAGCATATTAGCATATTAGCATATTAACATATTAGCATAGCATATTAGCATATTAGCATATTAGCATATTAGCATAGTATATTAGCATATTAGCATATTAGCATATTAGCATATTAGCATAGCATATTAGCATATTAGCATATTAGCATATTATCATATTAGCATATTAGCATAGCATATTAGCATATTATCATATTAGCATATTAGCATATTAGCATAGCATATTAGCATATTAGCATATTAGCATAGCATATTAGCATATTAGCATATTAGCATAGCATATTAGCATATTAGCATATTAACATATTAGTATAGCATATTAGCATATTAGCATATTAGCATATTAGCAAAGCATATTAGCAAAGCATATTAGCATATTAGCATATTAGCATATTAGCATAGCATATTAGCATATTAGCATATTAGCATATTAGCATAGCATATTAGCATATTAGCATATTAGCATATTAGCATAACATATTAGCATACCATATTAGCATATTAGCATATTAGCATATTAGCATAGCATATTAGCATATTAGCATATTAGCATATTAGCATATTAGCATATTAGCATATTAGCATAGCATATTAGCATATTAGCATATTAGCATATTAACATATTAGCATAGCATATTAGCATATTAGCATATTAGCATATTAACATATTAGCATATTAGCATATTAGCATAGCATATTAGCATAGCATATCAACATATTAGTATATTAGCATAGCATATTAGCATATTAGCATATTAGCATATTAGCATATTAGCATATTAGCATAGCGTGTTAGCGTGTTAGCGTATTAGCGTATTAGCATATTAGCATAGCGTGTTAGCGTATTAGCATATTAGCATATTAGCATAGCATATTAGCATATTAGCATATTAGCATATTAGCATATTAGCATATTAGCATATTAGCATATTAGCATAGCATATTAGCATATTAGCATATTAGCATATTAGCATATTAGCATAGCATATTAGCATATTAGCATATTAGCATATTAGCATATTAGCATATTAGCATAGCATATTAGCATATTAGCATATTAGCATATTAGCATATTAGCATATTAGCATATTAGCATATTAGCATAGCGTGTTAGTGTATTAGCATATTAGCATATTAGCATAGCATATTAGCATATTAGCATATTAGCATAGCATATTAGCATAGCGTGTTAGCATATTAGCATATTAGCATATTAGCATATTAGCATAGCATATTAGCATATTAGCATATTAGCATATTAGCATATTAGCATATTAGCATATTAGCATAGCGTGTTAGCGTATTAGCGTATTAGCATATTAGCATAGCGTGTTAGCGTATTAGCATATTAGCATATTAGCATAGCATATTAGCATATTAGCATATTAGCATATTAGCATATTAGCATATTAGCATAGCATATTAGCATATTAGCATATTAGCATATTAGCATATTAGCATATTAGCATAGCGTGTTAGCGTATTAGCATATTAGCATAGCATATTAGCATATTAGCATAGCATATTAGCATATTAGCATATTAGCATATTAGCATATTAGCATATTAGCATAGCATATTAGCATATTAGCATATTAGCATATTAGCATATTAGCATAGCATATTAGCATATTAGCATATTAGCATATTAGCATATTAGCATATTAGCATATTAGCATAGCGTGTTAGTGTATTAGCATATTAGCATATTAGCATATTATCATATTAGCATAGCGTGTTAGCATATTAACGTATTAGCATATTAGCATATTAGCATATTAGCATGTTAGCATATTAGCATATTAGCATAGCATAATAGCATATTAGCATAGCATATTAGCATATTAGCATATTAGCATATTAGCATATTAACATATTAGCATAGCATATTAGCATATTAGCATATTAGCATAGCATATTAGCATATTAGCAGATTAGCATATTAGCATATTAGCATAGCATATTAGCATATTAGCATATTAGCATAGCATATTAGCATATTAGCAGATTAGCATATTAGCATATTAGCATAGCATATTAGCATATTAGCATATTAGCATATTAGCATATTAGCATAGCATATTAGCATATTAGCATATTAGCATATTAGCATAGTATATTAGCATATTAGCATATTAGCATATTAGCATATTAGCATAGCATATTAGCATATTAGCATATTAGCATATTAGCATATTAGCATATTAGCATAGCATATTAGCATATTATCATATTAGCATATTAGCATATTAGCATATTAGCATAGCATATTAGCATATTAGCATATTAGCATAGCATATTAGCATATTAGCATATTAGCATAGCATATTAGCATATTAGCATATTAACATATTAGTGTAGCATATTAGCATATTAGCATATTAGCATATTAGCATATTAGCAAAGCATATTAGCATATTAGCATATTAGCATATTAGCATAGCATATTAGCATATTAGCATATTAGCATATTAGCATAGCATATTAGCATATTAGCATATTAGCATATTAGCATATTAGCATAACATATTAGCATACCATATTAGCATATTAGCATATTAGCATATTAGCATAGCATATTAGCATATTAGCATATTAGCATAGTATATTAGCATATTAGCATATTAACATATTAGCATATTAGCATATTAGCGTATTAGCATATTAGCATATTAATATATTAGCATATTAGCATAGCATATTAGCATATTAGCATATTAGCATATTAGCATAGCATATTAGCATATTAGCATATTAGCATATTAGCATATTAGCATATTAGCATATCAGCATATTAGCATAGCATATTAGCATATTAGCATATTAGCATATTAGCATAGCGTGTTAGCGTATTAGCATATTAGCATAGCATATTAGTATATTAGCATATTAGCATAGCATATTAGCATATTAGCATATTAGCATATTAGCATATTAGCATATTAGCATATTAGCATAGCATATTAGCATATTAGCATATTAGCATATTAGCATATTAGCATAGCATATTAGCATATTAGCATATTAGCATATTAGCATAGCATATTAGCATATTAGCATATTAGCATATTAGCATATTAGCATAGCATGTTAGCGTATTAGCATATTAGCATATTAGCATAGCAGCATAGCATATTAACATATTAGCATATTAGCATATTAGCATATTAGCATATTAGCATATTAGCATATTATCATATTAGCATAGCGTGTTAGCATATTAACGTATTAGCATATTAGCATATTAGCATATTAGCATGTTAGCATATTAGCATATTAGCATAGCATAATAGCATATTAGCATAGCATATTAGCATATTAGCATATTAGCATATTAGCATATTAGCATATTAGCATATTAACATATTAGCATAGCATATTAGCATATTAGCAGATTAGCATATTAGCATATTAGCAGATTAGCATATTAGCATATTAGCATAGCATATTAGCATATTAGCATATTAGCATATTAGCATATTAGCATAGCATATTAGCATATTAGCATATTAGCATATTAGCATAGCATGTTAGCGTATTAGCGTATTAGCATATTAGCATAGCGGGTTAGCATATTAGCATATTAGCATAGCATATTAGCATATTAGCATATTAGCATATTAACATAGCATATTAGCATATTAGCATATTAGCATATTAGCATATTAGCATAGCATATTAGCATATTAGCATATTAGCATATTAGCATAGCATATTAGCATATTAGCATATTAGCATATTAGCATATTAGCATAGCATATTAGCATAGCATATTAGCATATTAGCATATTAGCATATTAGCATAGCGTGTTAGCGTATTAGCATATTAGCATATTAGCATAACATATTAGCGTATTAGCGTATTAGCATATTAGCATATTAGCATATTAGCATATTAGCATATTAGCATAGCATATTAGCATATTAGCATATTAGCATATTAGCATAGTATATTAGCATATTAGCATATTAGCATATTAGCATAGCATATTAGCATATTAGCATATTAGCATATTAGCATATTAGCATATTAGTATATTAGCATATTAGCATAGCATATTAGCATATTAGCATATTAGCATAGCATATTAGTATATTAGCATATTAGCATATTAGCATATTAGCATAGCATATTAGCATATTAGCACATTAGCACATTAGCACATTAGCACATTAGCATATTAGCATATTAGCATATTAGCATATTAGCATAGCATATTAGCATATTAGCATATTAGCATATTAGCATATTAGCATATTAGCATATAAGCATAGCATATTAGCATATTAGCATATTAGCATAGCATATTAGCATAATAGCATAGCATATTAGCATATTAGCATATTAGCATATTAGCATATTAGAATAGCATATTAGCATATTAATATATTAGCATATTAGCATATTAGCATAGCATATTAGCATATTAGCATATTAGCATATTAGCATATTAGCATAGCATATTAGCATATTAGCATATTAGCATATTAGCATATTAGCATAGCATATTAGCATATTAACATATTAGCATATTAGCATAGTATATTAGTATATTAGCATATTAGCATATTAGCATATTAGCATATTAGCATAACATATTAGCGTATTAGCGTATTAGCATATTAGCATATTAGCATATTAGCATATTAGCATATTAGCATAGCATATTAGCATATTAGCATATTAGCATATTAGCATAGTATATTAGCATATTAGCATATTAGCATATTAGCATATTAGCATATTAGCATAGCATATTAGCATATTAGCATATTAGCATATTAGCATATTAGTATATTAGCATATTAGCATAGCATATTAGCATATTAGCATATTAGCATAGCATATTAGTATATTAGCATATTAGCATATTAGCATATTAGCATAGCATATTAGCATATTAGCACATTAGCACATTAGCACATTAGCACATTAGCATATTAGCATATTAGCATATTAGCATATTAGCATAGCATATTAGCATATTAGCATATTAGCATATTAGCATATTAGCATATTAGCATATTAGCATAGCATATTAGTATATTAGCATATTAACATATTAGCATATTAGCATAGCATATTAGCATATTAGCACATTAGCACATTAGCACATTAGCACATTAGCATATTAGCATATTAGCATAGCATATTAGCATATTAGCATATTAGCATATTAGCATAGCGTGTTAGTGTATTAGCATATTAGCATATTAGCATAGCATATTAGCATATTAGCATATTAGCATATTAGCATATTAACATATTAGCATATTAGCATAGCATATTAGCATAGCATATTAGCATATTAGCATATTAGCATATTAGCATATTAGCATATTAGCATAACATATTAGCATATTAGCATATTAGCATAACATATTAGCATATTAGCATAGCATATTAGCATATTAGCATATTAGCATATTAGCATATTAGCATATTAGCATAGCGTGTTAGCGTATTAGCGTATTAGTATATTAGCATAGCGTGTTAGCGTATTAGCATATTAGCATATTAGCATAGAATATTAGCATATTAACATATTAGCATATTAGTATATTAGCATAGCATATTAGCATATTAGCATATTAGTATATTAGCATATTAGCATAGCATATTAGCATATTAGCATATTAGCATATTAGCATAGCATATTAGCATATTAGCGTATTAGCATATTAGCATATTAGCATATTAGCATAGCGTGTTAGCGTATTAGCATATTAGCATATTAGCATAGCATATTAGCGTATTAGCATATTAGCATATTAGCATATTAGCATAGCGTGTTAGCGTATTAGCATATTAGCATATTAGCATAGCATATTAGCGTATTAGCATAGCATATTAGCATATTAGCATATTAGCATATTAGCATAGTATATTAGCATATTAGCATATTAGCATATTAGCATATTAGCATATTAGCATAGCATATTAGCATATTAGCATATTAGCATATTAGCATAGCATATTAGCATATTAGCATATTAGCATATTAGCATAGCATATTAGCATATTAGCATATTAGCATATTAGCATATTAGCATATCATATTAGCATATTAGCATATTAGCATATTAGCATAGCATATTAGCATAGCATATTAGCATATTAGCATATTAGTATATTAGCATATATTAGCATATTAGCATATTAGCATATTAGCATAGCATATTAGCATATTAGCATATTAGCATATTAGCATATTAACATATTAGCATATTAGCATATTAGCATTGCATATTAGTATATTAGCATATTAGCATATTAGCATATTAACATATTAGCATAGCATATTAGCATATTAACATATTAACATATTAACATATTACCATATTAGCATAGCATATTAGCATATTAACATATTAACATATTAGCATATTAGCATATTAGCATATTAGCATATTAACATAGCATATTAGCATATTAGCATATTAGCATATTAGCATATTAGCATAGCATATTAGCATATTAGCACATTAGCATATTAGCATATTAGCATATTAGCATATTAGTATATTAGCATAGCATATTAGCATATTAGCATATTAGCATATTAGCATATTAGCATATTAGCATAGCATATTAGCATATTAGCATATTAGCATATTAGCATATTAGCATAGCATATTAGCATATTAGCATATTAGCATATTAGCATATTAGCATATTAGCATAGCATATTAGCATATTAGCACATTAGCATAGCATATTAGCATATTAGCATATTAGCATAGCATAGCATATTAACATATTAGCATATTAGCATATTAGCATATTAGCATATTAGCATAGCATATTAGCATATTAGCATATTAGCATATTAGCATAGCATATTAGCATATTAGCATATTAGCATATTAGCATAGCATATTAGCATATTAGCATATTAGCATATTAGCATATTAGCATATTAGCATATTAGCATAGCATATTAGCATATTAGCATATTAGCATATTAGCATATTAGCATAGCGTGTTAGTGTATTAGCATATTAGCATATTAGCATAGCATATTAGCATATTAGCATATTAGCATATTAGCATATTAGCATATTAGCATATTAGTATAGCATATTAGCATATTAGCATATTAGCATATTAGCATAGCATATTAGCATATTAGCATATTAGCATATTAGCATATTAGCATAGCATATTAGCATATTAGCATATTAGCATATTAGCATATTAGCATAGCATATTAGCATATTAGCATATTAGCATATTAGCATATTAGCGTATTAGCGTATTAGCATATTAGCATATTAGCATATTAGCATATTAGCATATTAGCATAGCATATTAGCATATTTGCATATTAGCATATTAGCATATTAGCATATTAGCATATTAGCGTATTAGCGTATTAGCATATTAGCATATTAGCATATTACCATATTAGCATATTAGCATAGCATATTAGCATATTAGCATATTAGCATATTAGCATATTAGCATATTAGCATAGCATATTAGCATATTACCATATTAGCATATTAGCGTATTAGCATAGCATATTAGCATATTAGCATATTAGCATATTAGCATATTAGCATATTAGCATATTAGCATAGCATATTAGCATAGCGTGTTAGCGTATTAGTATATTAGCATATTAGCATATTAGCATATTAACATATTAGCATATTAGCATAGCATATTAGCATATTAGCATATTAGCAGATTTGTATATTAGCATATTAGCATAGCATATTAGCATATTAGCATATTAGCATATTAGCATATTAGCATATTAGCATATTAGCATAACGTGTTAGCGTATTAGCGTATTAGCATATTAGCATAGCGTGTTAGCGTATTAGCATATTAGTATATTAGCATAGCATATTAGCATATTAGCATAGCATATTAGCATATTAGCATATTAGCATATTAGCATATTAGCATAGCATATTAGCATATTAGCATATTAGCATATTAGCATATTAGCATATTAACATATTAGCATAGCATATTAGCATATTAGCATATTAGCATATTAACATATTAGCATATTAGCATATTAGCATAGCATATTAGCATAGCATATCAACATATTAGTATATTAGCATAGCATATTAGCATATTAGCATATTAGCATATTAGCATATTAGCATATTAGCATATTAGCATAGCGTGTTAGCGTATTAGCGTATTAGCATATTAGCATAGCGTGTTAGCGTATTAGCATATTAGCATATTAGCATATTAGCATAGCATATTAGCATATTAGCATATTAGCATATTAGCATATTAGCATATTAGCATAGCATATTAGCATATTAGCATATTAGCATATTAGCATATTAGCATATTAGCATATTAGCATATTAGCATATTAGCATAGCATATTAGCATATTAGCATATTAGCATATTAGCATATTAGCATATTAGCATATTAGCATAGCGTGTTAGTGTATTAGCATATTAGCATATTAGCATAGCATATTAGCATATTAGCATATTAGCATAGCATATTAGCATAGCGTGTTAGCATATTAGCATATTAGCATATTAGCATATTAGCATATTAGCATAGCATATTAGCATATTAGCATATTAGCATATTAGCATATTAGCATATTAGCATAGCGTGTTAGCGTATTAGCGTATTAGCATATTAGCATAGCGTGTTAGCGTATTAGCATATTAGCATATTAGCATAGCATATTAGTATATTAGCATATTAGCATATTAGCATATTAGCATAGCATATTAGCATATTAGCATATTAGCATATTAGCATATTAGCATATTAGCATAGCGTGTTAGCGTATTAGCATATTAGCATAGCATATTAGCATATTAGCATAGCATATTAGCATATTAGCATATTAGCATATTAGCATATTAGCATAGCATATTAGCATATTAGCATATTAGCATATTAGCATAGCATATTAGCATATTAGCATATTAGCATATTAGCATATTAGCGTATTAGCATATTAGCATATTAGCATATTAGCATATTAGCATATTAGCATATTAGCATAGCATATTAGCATATTAGTATATTAGCATATTAGCATATTAGCATATTAGCATAGCATATTAGCATATTAGCATATTAGCATATTAGCATATTAGCATATTAGCATATTAGCATAGCGTGTTAGCGTATTAGCATATTAGCATAGCATATTAGCATATTAGCATAGCGTGTTAGCGTATTAGCATATTAGCATATTAGCATAGCATATTAGCATATTAGCATATTAGCATATTAGCATATTAGCATATTAGCATAGCATATTAGCATATTAGCATATTAGCATATTAGCATATTAGCATATTAGCATATTAGCATATTAGCATAGCGTGTTAGTGTATTAGCATATTAGCATATTAGCATAGCATATTAGCATATTAGCATATTAGCATATTAGCATAGCATATTAGCATATTAGCATATTAGCATATTAGCATATTAGCATATTAGCATAGCATATTAGCATATTAGCATAGCATATTAGCATATTAGCATATTAGCATATTAGCATATTAGCATATTAGTATAGCATGTTAGCGTATTAGCATATTAGCATATTAGCATATTAGCATATTAGCATATTAGCATAGCATATTAGCATATTAGCATATTAGCATATTAGCATAGCATATTAGCATATTAGCATATTAGCATATTAGCATATTAGCATAGCATATTAGCATATTAGCATATTAGCATAGCGTGTTAGCGTATTAGCATATTAGCATATTAGCATATTAGCATAGCATATTAGCATATTAGCATATTAGCATATTAGCATATTAGCATATTAGCATAGCATATTAGCATATTAGCATATTAGCATATTAGCATATTAGCATAGCATATTAGCATATTAGCATATTAGCATAGCGTGTTAGCGTATTAGCATATTAGCATAGCATATTAGCATATTAGCATATTAGCATATTAGCATATTAGCATATTAGCATATTAGCATAACATATTAGCATATTAGCATAGCGTGTTAGCGTATTAGCATATTAGCATATTAGCATAGCATATTAGCATATTAGCATAGCATATTAGCATATTAGCATATTAGCATATTAGCATATTAGCATATTAACATATTAGCATATTAGCATATTAACATATTAGCATAGCGTGTTAGCATATTAGTGTATTAGCATATTAGCATATTAGCATATTAGCATATTAGCATATTAGCATATTAGCATATTAGCATAGCATATTAGCATATTAGCATATTAGCATATTAGCATATTAGCATATTAGCATATTAGCATAGCATATTAGCATATTAGCATATTAGCATATTAGCATAGCGTGTTAGTGTATTAGCATATTAGCATATTAGCATAGCATATTAGCATATTAGCATATTAGCATATTAGCATATTAGCATAGCATATTAGCATATTAGCATATTAGCATATTAGCATAGCATATTAGCATATTAGCATATTAGAAGATTTGTATATTAGCATATTAGCATAGCATATTAGCATATTAGCATATTAACATATTAGCATATTAGCATATTAGCATATTAGCATAACGTGTTAGCGTATTAGCGTATTAGCATATTAGCATAGCGTGTTAGCGTATTAGCATATTAGTATATTAGCATATTAGCATATTAGCATATTAGCATATTAGCATAGCATATTAGCATATTAGCATAGCATATTAGCATATTAGCATATTAGCATATTAGCATATTAGCATAGCGTGTTAGCATATTAGCGTATTAGCATATTAGCATATTAGCATATTAGCATAGCATATTAGCATATTAGCATATTAGCATATTAGCATATTAGCATAGCATATTAGCGTATTAGCATATTAGTATATTAGCATATTAGCATATTAGCATATTAGCATATTAGCATATTAGCATAGCATATTAGCATATTAGCATATTAGCATATTAGCATAGCATATTAGCATATTAGCATATTAGCATATTAGCATATTAGCATAGCATATTAGCATATTAGCATATTAGCATATTAGCATATTAGCATATTAGCATAGCATATTAGCATATTAGCATATTAGCATATTAGCATATTAGCATATTAGAATATTAGCATAGCATATTAGCATATTAGCATATTAGCATATTAGCATAGCATATTAGCATATTAGCATAATAGCATATTAGCATATTAGCATAGCATGTTAGCGTATTAGCATATTAGCATATTAGCATATTAGCATATTAGCATATTAGCATAGCATATTAGCATAGCATATTAGCATATTAGCATATTAGCATATTAGCATATTAGCTTATTAGCATATTAGCATATTAGCATAGCATATTAGCATATTAGCATATTAGCATATTAGCATATTAGCATATTAGCATAGCGTGTTAACGTATTAGCATATTAGCATATTAGCATAGCATATTAGCATATTAGCATATTAGCATATTAGCATATTAGCATAGCATATTAGCATATTAGCATATTAGCATATTAGCATATTAGCGTATTAGCATATTAGCATATTAGCATATTAGCATATTAGCATAGTATGTTAGCGTATTAGCATATTAGCATATTAGCATATTAGCATATTAGCATAGCATAGCATATTAGCATATTATCATATTAGCATATTAGCATATTAGCATATTAGCATATTAGCATATTAGCATAGCATATTAGCATATTAGCATACTAGCATATTAGCATATTAGCATATTAGCATATTAGCATATTAGCATATTAGCATAGCATATTAGCATATTAGCATATTAGCATATTAGCATATTAGCATAGCGTGTTAGTGTATTAGCATATTAGCATATTAGCATAGCATATTAGCATATTAGCATATTAGCATATTAGCATATTAGCATATTAGCATATTAGTATAGCATATTAGCATATTAGCATATTAGCATATTAGCATATTAGCATATTAGCATAGCATACTAGCATATTAGCATATTAGCATATTAGGATATTAGCATAGCATATTAGCATATTAGCATATTAGCATATTAGCGTATTAGCGTATTAGCATATTAGCATATTAGCATATTAGCATATTAGCATATTAGCATATTAGCATAGCATATTAGCATATTAGCATATTAGCATATTAGCATATTAGCATATTAGCATATTAGCATATTAGCATAGCATATTAGCATATTAGCATATTAGCATATTAGCATAGTATATTAGCATATTAGCAAATTAGCATATTAGCATAGCGTGTTAGCATATTAGCATATTAGCATAGCATATTAGCATATTAGCATATTAGCATATTAGCATATTAGCATATTAGCATATTAGCATATTAGCATAGCATATTAGCATATTAGCATATTAGCATATTAGCATATTAGCATATTAGCATATTAGCATAGCGTGTTAGTGTATTAGCATATTAGCATATTAGCATAGCATATTAGCATATTAGCATATTAGCATATTAGCATAGCATATTAGCATATTAGCATAGCGTGTTAGCATATTAGCATATTAGCATATTAGCATATTAGCATATTAGCATATTAGCATATTAGCATAGTATATTAGCAAATTAGCATAGCATATTAGCATATTAGCATATTAGCATATTAGCATATTAGCATATTAGCGTATTAGCATATTAGCATATTAGCATATTAGCATATTAGCATAGCATATTAGCATATTAGTATATTAGCATATTAGCATATTAGCATATTAGCATAGCATATTAGCATATTAGCATATTAGCATATTAGCATATTAGCATATTAGCATATTAGCATATTAGCATAGCGTGTTAGCGTATTAGCATATTAGCATAGCATATTAGCATATTAGCATAGCGTGTTAGCGTATTAGCATATTAGCATATTAGCATAGCATATTAGCATATTAGCATATTAGCATATTAGCATATTAGCATATTAGCATAGCATATTAGCATATTAGCATATTAGCATATTAGCATATTAGCATAGTATATTAGCATATTAGCATATTAGCATATTAGCATATTAGCATAGCATATTAGCATATTAGCATATTAGCATATTAACATATTAGCATATTAGCATATTAGCATATTAGCATAGCATATTAGCATATTAGCATATTAGCATATTAGCATAGCATATTAGCATATTAGTATATTAGCATATTAGCATATTAGCATAGCATATTAGCATATTAGCATATTAGCATATTAGCATAGCATATTAGCATATTAGCATATTAGCATATTAGCATATTAGCATATTAGCATAGCATATCAGCATAGCATATTAGCATATTAGCATATTAGCATATATTAGCATATTAGCATATTAACATATTAGCATATTAGCATATTAGCATATTAGCATAGCATATTAGCATATTAGCATATTAGCATATTAGCATATTAGCATAGCATATTAGCATATTAACATATTAGCATATTAGCATAGCATATTAGTATATTAGCATATTAGCATATTAGCATATTAGCATAGCATATTAGCATATTAGCATATTAGCATATTAGTATATTAGCATATTAGCATAGCATATTAGCATATTAGCATATTAGCATAGCATATTAGTATATTAGCATATTAGCATATTAGCATATTAGCATAGCATATTAGCATATTAGCACATTAGCACATTAGCACATTAGCACATTAGCATATTAGCATATTAGCATATTAGCATAGCATATTAGCATATTAGCATATTAGCATATTAGTATATTAGCATATTAGCATAGCATATTAGCATATTAGCATATTAGCATAGCATATTAGCATAATAGTATAGCATATTAGCATATTAGCATATTAGCATATTAGCATATTAGCATAGCATATTAGCATATTAGCATATTAGCATATTAGCGTATTAGTATATTAGCATATTAGCATATTAGCATATTAGCATATTAGTATTGCGTGTTAGCATATTAGCGTATTAGCATATTAGCATATTAGCATGTTAGCATATTAGCATATTAGCATAGCATATTAGCATATTAGCATATTAGCATATTAGTATAGCGTGTTAGTGTATTAGCATATTAGCATATTAGCATAGCATATTAGCATAGCATATTAGTATATTAGCATAGCATATTAGCATATTAGCATATTAGCATAGCATATTAGCATATTAGCATATTAGCATATTAGCATATTAGCATATTAACATAGCATATTAGCATATTAGCATATTAGCATATTAGCATATTAGCATAGCATATTAGCATATTAGCATATTAGCATATTAGCATATTAGCATATTAGCATATTAGAATATTAGCATAGCGTGTTAGCGTATTAGCATATTAGCATAGCGTGTTAGCGTATTAGCATATTAGCATATTAGCATAGCATATTAGCATATTAGCATATTAGCATATTAGCATAGCATATTAGCATATTCGCATATTAGCATATTAGCATAGCGTGTTAGTGTATTAGCATATTAGCATATTAGCATATTAGCATATTAGCATAGCATATTAGCATATTAGCATATTAGCATATTAGCATATTAACATATTAGCATATTAGCATAGCATATTAGCATAGCATATTAGCATATTAGCATATTAGCATATTAGCATATTAGCATATTAGCATATTAGCATAACATATTAGCATATTAGCATATTAGCATAACATATTAGCATATTAGCATAGCATATTAGCATATTAGCATATTAGCATATTAGCATATTAGCATATTAGCATAGCGTGTTAGCGTATTAGCGTATTAGTATATTAGCATAGCGTGTTAGCGTATTAGCATATTAGCATATTAGCATAGCATATTAGCATATTAGCATATTAGCATATTAGCATAGCATATTAGCATATTAACATATTAACATATTAGTAAATTAGCATAGCATATTAGCATATTAGCATATTAGTATATTAGCATATTAGCATAGCATATTAGCATATTAGCATATTAGCATATTAGCATATTAGCATATTAGCATAGCATATTAGCATATTAGCATATTAGCATATTAGCATATTAGCATATTAGCATAGCGTGTTAGCGTATTAGCATATTAGCATATTAGCATAGCATATTAGCGTATTAGCATATTAGCATATTAGCATATTAGCATAGCGTGTTAGCGTATTAGCATATTAGCATATTAGCATAGCATATTAGCGTATTAGCATAGCATATTAGCATATTAGCATATTAGTATATTAGCATATTAGCATATTAGCATAGTATATTAGCATATTAGCATATTAGCATATTAGCATATTAGCATAGCATATTAGCATATTAGCATATTAGCATATTAGCATAGCATATTAGCATATTAGCATATTAGCATATTAGCATAGCATATTAGCATATTAGCATATTAGCATATTAGCATATCATATTAGCATACTAGCATATTAGCATATTAGCATAGCATATTAGCATAGCATATTAGCATATTAGCATATTAGTATATTAGCATATATTAGCATATTAGCATATTAGCATATTAGTATAGCATATTAGCATATTAGCATATTAGCATATTAGCATAGTATATTAGCATATTAACATATTAGCATATTAGCATATTAGCATAGCATATTAGTATATTAGCATATTAGCATATTAGCATATTAACATATTAGCATAGCATATTAGCATATTAACATATTAACATATTACCATATTAGCATAGCATATTAGCATATTAGCATATTAGCATATTAGCATATTAGCATATTAACATAGCATATTAGCATATTAGCATATTAGCATATTAGCATATTAGCATATTAGCATAGCATATTAGCATATTAGCACATTAGCATATTAGCATATTAGCATATTAGCATATTAGTATATTAGCATAGCATATTAGCATATTAGCATATTAGCATATTAGCATATTAGCATATTAGCATAGCATATTAGCATATTAGCATATTAGCATATTAGCATATTAGCATATTAGCATAGCATATTAGCATATTAGCATATTAGCATATTAGCATATTAGCATATTAGCATAGCATATTAGCATATTAGCATATTAGCATATTAGCATAGCATATTAGCATATTAGCACATTAGCATATTAGCATATTAGCATATTAGCATATTAGCATATTAGCATAGCATATTAGCATATTAACATATTAGCATATTAGCATATTAGCATATTAGCATAGCATATTAGCATATTAGCATATTAGCATATTAGCATAGCATATTAGCATATTAGCATATTAGCATATTAGCATAGCATATTAGCATATTAGCATATTAGCATATTAGCATAGCATATTAGCATATTAGCATATTAGCATATTAGCATATTAGCATATTAGCATATTAGCATAGCATATTAGCATAGCATATTAGCATATTAGCATATTAGCATATATTAGTATATTAGCATATTAGCATATTAGTATATTAGCATAGCATATTAGCATATTAGCATATTAGCATATTAGCATAGCATATTAGCATATTAGCATATTAGCATATTAGCATATTAACATATTAGCATAGCATATTAGCATATTAGCATATTAGCATATTAGCATATTAGCATATTAGCATATTAGCATATTAGCATAGCATATTAGCATATTAGCATATTAGCATATTAGCATAGCTTGTTAGCATATTAGCGTATTAGCATATTAGCATATTAGCATATTAGCATAGCATATTAGCATATTAGCATATTAGCATAGCATATTAGCATATTAGCATATTAGCATATTAGCATATTAGCATATTAGCATAGCATATTAGCATATTAGCATATTAGCATATTAACATAGCATATTAGCATATTAGCATATTAGCATATTAGCATATTAGCATATTAGCATAGCATATTAGCATATTAGCATATTAGCATATTAGCATATTAGCATATTAGCATATTAGAATATTAGCATAGCGTGTTAGCGTATTAGCATATTAGCATAGCGTGTTAGCGTATTAGCATATTAGCATATTAGCATAGCATATTAGCATATTAGCATATTAGCATATTAGCATAGCATATTAGCATATTAGCATATTAGCATATTAGCATAGCGTGTTAGGGTATTAGCATATTAGCATATTAGCATATTAGCATATTAGCATATTAACATATTAGCATATTAGCATAGCATATTAGCATAGCATATTAGCATATTAGCATATTAGCATATTAGCATATTAGCATATTAGCATATTAGCATAACATATTAGCATATTAGCATAGCATATTAGCATATTAGCATATTAGCATATTAGCATATTAGCATAGCGTGTTAGCGTATTAGCGTATTAGTATATTAGCATAGCGTGTTAGCGTATTAGCATATTAGCATATTAGCATAGCATATTAGCATATTAGCATATTAGCATATTAGCATAGCATATTAGCATATTAACATATTAGCATATTAGTATATTAGCATAACATATTAGCATATTAGCATATTAGTATATTAGCATATTAGCATAGCATATTAGCATATTAGCATATTAGCATATTAGCATAGCATATTAGCATAGCATATTAGCATATTAGCATATTAGCATATTAGCATATTAGCATATTAGCATAGCGTGTTAGCGTATTAGCATATTAGCATATTAGCATAGCATATTAGCGTATTAGCATATTAGCATATTAGCATATTAGCATAGCGTGTTAGCGTATTAGCATATTAGCATATTAGTATAGCATATTAGCGTATTAGCATAGCATATTAGCATATTAGCATATTAGCATATTAGCATAGTATATTAGCATATTAGCATATTAGCATATTAGCATATTAGCATATTAGTATAGCATATTAGCATATTAGCATAGCATATTAGCATATTAGCATATTAGCATATTAGCATAGTATATTAGCATATTAGCATATTAGCATATTAGCATATTAGCATATTAGCATAGCATATTAGCATATTAGCATATTAGCATATTAGCATATTAGCATAGCATATTAGCATATTAGCATATTAGCATATTAGCATAGCATATTAGCATATTAGCATATTAGCATATTAGCATATCATATTAGCATATTAGCATATTAGCATATTAGCATAGCATATTAGCATAGCATATTAGCATATTAGCATATTAGTATATTAGCATATATTAGCATATTAGCATATTAGCATATTAGCATAGCATATTAGCATATTAGCATATTAGCATATTAGCATATTAGCATAGCATATTAGCATATTAACATATTAGCATATTAGCATATTAGCATAGCATATTAGTATATTAGCATATTAGCATATTAGCATATTAACATATTAGCATAGCATATTAGCATATTAACATATTAACATATTACCATATTAGCATAGCATATTAGCATATTAGCATATTAGCATAGCATATTAACATAGCATATTAGCATATTAGCATATTAGCATATTAGCATATTAGCATATTAGCATAGCATATTAGCATAGCATATTAGCATATTAGCACATTAGCATATTAGCATATTAGCATATTAGCATATTAGTATATTAGCATAGCATATTAGCATATTAGCATATTAGCATATTAGCATATTAGCATAGCATATTAGCATATTAGCATATTAGCATATTAGCATATTAGCATATTAGCATAGCATATTAGCATATTAGCATATTAGCATATTAGCATATTAGCATATTAGCATAGCATATTAGCATATTAGCATATTAGCATATTAGCATAGCATATTAGCATATTAGCACATTAGCATATTAGCATATTAGCATATTAGCATATTAGCATATTAGCATAGCATATTAGCATATTAACATATTAGCATATTAGCATATTAGCATATTAGCATAGCATATTAGCATATTAGCATATTAGCATATTAGCATAGCATATTAGCATAGCATATTAGCATATTAGCATATTAGCATATTAGCATATTAGCATAGCATGTTAGCATATTAGCATATTAGCATATTAGCATAGTATATTAGCATAGCATATTAGCATATTAGCATATTAGCATATATTAGTATATTAGCATATTAGCATATTAGCATATTAGCATAGCATATTAGCATATTAGCATATTAGCATATTAGCATAGCATATTAGCATATTAGCATATTAGTATATTAACATAGCATATTAGTATATTAGCATATTAGCATATTAGCATATTAGCATATTAACATATTAGCATAGCATATTAGCATATTAGCATATTAGCATATTAGCATATTAGCATATTAGCATAGCATATTAGCATATTAGCATATTAGCATATTAGCATAGCTTGTTAGCATATTAGCGTATTAGCATATTAGCATATTAGCATATTAGCATATTAACATAGCATATTAGCATATTAGCATATTAGCATATTAGCATAGCATATTAGCATATTAACATATTAGCATATTAGCATATTAGCATAGCATATTAGCATATTAGCATATTAGCATAGCATAGCATATTAGCATATCAGCATATTAGCATATTAGCATAGCATATTAGCATATTAGCATATTAGCATATTAGCATATTAGCATAGCATATTAGCATAGCATATTAGCATATTAGCATAGCATATTAGCATATATTAGCATATTAGCATATTAGCATATTAGCATATTAGCATAGCATAATAGCATATTAGCATATTAGCATATTAGCATGGCATATTAGTATATTAGCATATTAGCATATTAGCATATTAGCATATTAGCATATTAACATAGCATATTAGCATATTAGCATATTAGCATATTAGCATATTAGCATAGCATATTAGCATATTAGCATATTAGCATATTAGCATATTAACATATTAGCATATTAGCATAGCATATTAGCATATTAGCATATTAGCATATTAGCATATTAGCATAGCATATTAGCATATTAGCATATTAGCATATTAGCATAGCATATTAGCATATTAGCATATTAGCATATTAGCATATTAGCATAGCTTATTAGCATATTAGCGTATTAGCATATTAGCATATTAGCATATTAGCATATTAGCATATTAACATAGCATAGCATATTAGCATATTAGCATATTAGCATATTAGCATAGCATATTAGCATATTAGCATATTAGCATATTAGCATATTAGCATAGCGTGTTAGTGTATTAGCATATTAGCATATTAGCATATTAGCATATTAACATAGCATATTAGCATATTAACATATTAGCATATTAGCATATTAGCATAGCGTGTTAGTGTATTAGCATATTAGCATATTAGCATATTAGCATATTAACATAGCATATTAGCATATTAGCATATTAGCATATTAGCATAGCATATTAGCATATTAGCATATTAGCATATTAGCATATTAGCATAGCATATTAGCATATTAGCATATTAGCATATTAGCATAGCATATTAGCATATTAGCATATTAGCATATTAGCATATTAGCATAGCATATTAGCATATTAGCATATTAGCATATTAGCATATTAGCATATTAGCATATTAGCATATTAGCATATTAACATATTAGCATTGTAGGATCACACATGCACATATCACAAAGCTTAAATTCCAGGTGACCTGAGACAAGGCCTACCCTGGTACGAGAAGGCACACATCGACCTAGGCCCCAAAGGGGGGGTTTGTGACCCCACACACATAGATAACCAGGGAGGCCAGCACTCCAACTTTTATTGCCCAAAGCTTTAACGACCTACAGATAGCAGAGTGGATCCCCAGGGACAGGGGCCCCTCGACTTGGCACACAACCCCCTCCCCAGACATCCTGCCTTACATACCACTCACCGAACGGACGAACACCCCAAAGAAAGTTTCTTTTAAGTTTGGCTTTTGTATATCTGTATATTTATTTACTCTTGACTACTAGTCTTAATATACAGATATGTACAGGTTATGTTCGAATGTGTCTTAACTTTTGGAGATTCTTTTTCTTTGTTTGACAAACCTTCTCCCCCCCCTTTTCTTTGCCACATTCCTCGGCAACCCTTATCTGATCTTTGTATTCTACCATGCCTATCTAAGGGTAAGATGTGCTTATGACATGAGAATATGTCATATAATGTCTGTATAAAGGGTAATATCTGTTGAGGTACAACCTAAACCACCTGTACTATATACTGGTGTGAGTAATAGAACATAACATAATAGCATAATATAAGTAATCATTAATTAATCATCACAGATGGTATTTGGTGTGAACCGCTGGGCTGGTACAGCATGTTTGGTATCAAACCGAAGGAAAATCACTCCAGTTTCCAAATCTGGTCAATGGTTACCACAAAAGTGGATATATCAAAAGTTACACCAGCCTAATGAAAATCACCATTACCAGAGAAGTCAGTCTGGTCATAAATCCCAAAAAGACTGATACCGACCCCCTTCCGAAAGCCCGCCAAATGGATGGTCAGCCATTGGTCCAGGACTCAAATTCCTGGTCACTCCTAATCACGAACCTTATGCTATAAAACCTGGCACCTCAGAACAAAGGAGAGAGAAAGGCGGAGAAAAAGAGAAGAACAAGGAGAAACAAGCAGCGTTCTTAAAGCCCGTCGGTGAAGACCCAAAGAACTGCAACTCAGCCCAAGCTTCACCAGAAGAAAGAACCGGAGGAACTCCACTCCAACAACCGCTGCAGACACCGCGCCTCCCTGAGAGCCATCACCCATCAGCTCATCAGCCACTGCAACCAACTGCAAAGACCTCCTTCTTTCCTGCATCCAAGTAAACCAACTTCCTTTCCTTTCTAACAACCTGAACTGTCCTATTCACCTGCTATATTCCTTTAGGTTTATAATCCTTACAAACTGCTTGCTTTGCAGAACAGTTTTTCCCTTTTCAGGTTAATCATTTTAAATCTGGTCATTGCATTTTCATGATTACATCGTTTGTGTCTATTCCGTTATTTCATGTTTATTGTTTGTTAGGTGTAATGTCTGTCTTATGTTAGTTGTAGGAATAAATGCATGTCTTTTTACACAACTTCAGCCTCCGTCATTGAGTGCTCACAATAGTCCCTGCCTCTGTGCGATCTGGCTACTACGCTCTGAAACCTCTAAACTCGCCTGAAATATCGCGAGACTCTCTCTCATCGGCCGTGAGGGGAGCTTCGCTACCGATCGTTTACATTACCTGGTGACGCAGCTCGCTGGACGAGCCTACTAACCCAGGTTATTAAGCGATACTGGTTATTAATGAATCCCATTTAAGTCTCACATTAACAGATATCGGGGATTCGCAATTGAGTTTGGAGGAGCCGACCATTCGGCATAACAATTGGTTAATAATCAGCATTAAATAATAATTAATTAAAAGTTAATTAATTTCAAAACATATTGGTGGAGATATTAAAATTTACCTGAGCTAATAATTCCTACAGCATATTAGCATAGCGTGTTAGTGTATTAGCATATTAGCATATTAGCATATTAGCATATTAGCATAGCATATTAGCATATTAGTATATTAGCATATTAGCATATTAGCATATTAGCATAGCATATTAGCATATTACCATATTAGCATATTAGCATAGTATATTAGCATATTAGCATATTAGCATATTAGCATATTAGCATATTAGCATATTAGCATATTAACATATTAGCATATTAGCATATTAGCATTGCATATTAGTATATTAGCATATTAGCATATTAGCATATTAACATATTAGCATAGCATATTAGCATATTAACATATTAACATATTAACATATTACCATATTAGCATAGCATATTAGCATATTAACATATTAACATATTAGCATATTAGCATATTAGCATATTAGCATATTAACATAGCATATTACCATATTAGCATATTAGCATATTAGCATATTAGCATAGCATATTAGCATATTAGCACATTAGCATATTAGCATATTAGCATATTAGCATATTAGTATATTAGCATAGCATATTAGCATATTAGCATATTAGCATATTAGCATATTAGCATATTAGCATAGCATATTAGCATATTAGCATATTAGCATATTAGCATAGCATATTAGCATATTAGCATATTAGCATATTAGCATATTAGCATATTAGCATATTAGCATAGCATATTAGCATATTAGCACATTAGCATAGCATATTAGCATATTAGCATATTAGCATAGCATAGCATATTAACATATTAGCATATTAGCATATTAGCATATTAGCATATTAGCATAGCATATTAGCATATTAGCATATTAGCATATTAGCATAGCATATTAGCATATTAGCATATTAGCATATTAGCATATTAGCATAGCATATTAGCATATTAGCATATTAGCATATTAGCATATTAGCATATTAGCATATTAGCATAGCATATTAGCATATTAGCATATTAGCATATTAGCATATTAGCATAGCGTGTTAGTGTATTAGCATATTAGCATATTAGCATAGCATATTAGCATATTAGCATATTAGCATATTAGCATATTAGCATATTAGTATAGCATATTAGCATATTAGCATATTAGCATATTAGCATAGCATATTAGCATATTAGCATATTAGCATATTAGCATATTAGCATATTAGCATATTAGCATATTAGCATATTAGCATATTAGCATATTAGCATAGCATATTAGCATATTAGCATATTAGCATATTAGCATATTAGCGTATTAGCGTATTAGCATATTAGCATATTAGCATATTAGCATATTAGCATATTAGCATAGCATATTAGCATATTTGCATATTAGCATATTAGCATATTAGCATATTAGCATATTAGCGTATTAGCGTATTAGCATATTAGCATATTAGCATATTACCATATTAGCATATTAGCATAGCATATTAGCATATTAGCATATTAGCATATTAGCATATTAGCATAGCATATTAGCATATTACCATATTAGCATATTAGCGTATTAGCATAGCATATTAGCATATTAGCATATTAGCATATTAGCATATTAGCATAGCATATTAGCATAGCGTGTTAGCGTATTAGTATATTAGCATATTAGCATATTAGCATATTAACATATTAGCATATTAGCATAGCATATTAGCATATTAGCATATTAGCAGATTTGTATATTAGCATATTAGCATAGCATATTAGCATATTAGCATATTAGCATATTAGCATATTAGCATATTAGCATATTAGCATAACGTGTTAGCGTATTAGCGTATTAGCATATTAGCATAGCGTGTTAGCGTATTAGCATATTAGTATATTAGCATAGCATATTAGCATATTAGCATAGCATATTAGCATATTAGCATATTAGCATATTAGCATATTAGCATAGCATATTAGCATATTAGCATATTAGCATATTAGCATATTAGCATATTAACATATTAGCATAGCATATTAGCATATTAGCATATTAGCATATTAACATATTAGCATATTAGCATATTAGCATAGCATATTAGCATACCATATCAACATATTAGTATATTAGCATAGCATATTAGCATATTAGCATATTAGCATATTAGCATATTAGCATATTAGCATAGCGTGTTAGCGTATTAGCGTATTAGCATATTAGCATAGCGTGTTAGCGTATTAGCATATTAGCATATTAGCATATTAGCATAGCATATTAGCATATTAGCATATTAGCATATTAGCATATTAGCATATTAGTATAGCATATTAGCATATTAGCATATTAGCATATTAGCATATTAGCATAGCATATTAGCATATTAGCATATTAGCATATTAGCATAGCATATTAGCATATTAGCATATTAGCATATTAGCATATTAGCATATTAGCATAGCGTGTTAGTGTATTAGCATATTAGCATATTAGCATAGCATATTAGCATATTAGCATATTAGCATAGCATATTAGCATAGCGTGTTAGCATATTAGCATATTAGCATATTAGCATATTAGCATATTAGCATATTAGCATAGCATATTAGCATATTAGCATATTAGCATATTAGCATATTAGCATATTAGCATAGCGTGTTAGCGTATTAGCGTATTAGCATATTAGCATAGCGTGTTAGCGTATTAGCATATTAGCATATTAGCATAGCATATTAGTATATTAGCATATTAGCATATTAGCATATTAGCATAGCATATTAGCATATTAGCATATTAGCATATTAGCATATTAGCATATTAGCATAGCGTGTTAGCGTATTAGCATATTAGCATAGCATATTAGCATATTAGCATAGCATATTAGCATATTAGCATATTAGCATATTAGCATATTAGCATAGCATATTAGCATATTAGCATATTAGCATATTAGCATAGCATATTAGCATATTAGCATATTAGCATATTAGCATATTAGCATAGCGTGTTAGTGTATTAGCATATTAGCATATTAGCATAGCATATTAGCATATTAGCATATTAGCATATTAGCATAGCATATTAGCATATTAGCATAGCGTGTTAGCATATTAGCATATTAGCATATTAGCATATTAGCATATTAGCATAGCATATTAGCATATTAGCATATTAGCATATTAGCATATTAGCATATTAGCATAGTATATTAGCATATTAGCATAGCATATTAGCATATTAGCATATTAGCATATTAGCGTATTAGCATATTAGCATATTAGCATATTAGCATATTAGCATATTAGCATAGCATATTAGCATATTAGTATATTAGCATATTAGCATATTAGCATATTAGCATAGCATATTAGCATATTAGCATATTAGCATATTAGCATATTAGCATATTAGCATAGCATATTAGCATATTAGCATATTAGCATATTAGCATAGCATATTAGCATATTAGCATATTAGCATTTTAGCATAGCATATTAGCATATTAGCATATTAGCATATTAGCATATTAACATATTAGCATTGTAGGATCACACATGCACATATCACAAAGCTTAAATTCCAGGTGGCCTGAGACAAGGCCTACCCTGGTACGAGAAGGCACACATCGACCTAGGCCCCAAAGGGGGGGTTTGTGACCCCACACACATAGATAACCAGGGAGGCCAGCACTCCAACTTTTATTGCCCAAAGCTTTAACGACCTACAGATAGCAGAGTGGATCCCCAGGGACAGGGGCCCCTCGACTTGGCACACAACCCCCTCCCCAGACATCCTGCCTTACATACCACTCACCGAACGGACGAACACCCCAAAGAAAGTTTCTTTTAAGTTTGGCTTTTGTATATCTGTATATTTATTTACTCTTGACTACTAGTCTTAATATACAGATATGTACAGGTTATGTTCGAATGTGTCTTAACTTTTGGAGATTCTTTTTCTTTGTTTGACAAACCTTCTCCCCCCCCTTTTCTTTGCCACATTCCTCGGCAACCCTTATCTGATCTTTGTATTCTACCATGCCTATCTAAGGGTAAGATGTGCTTATGACATGAGAATATGTCATATAATGTCTGTATAAAGGGTAATATCTGTTGAGGTACAACCTAAACCACCTGTACTATATACTGGTGTGAGTAATAGAACATAACATAATAGCATAATATAAGTAATCATTAATTAATCATCACAGATGGTATTTGGTGTGAACCGCTGGGCTGGTACAGCATGTTTGGTATCAAACCGAAGGAAAATCACTCCAGTTTCCAAATCTGGTCAATGGTTACCACAAAAGTGGATATATCAAAAGTTACACCAGCCTAATGAAAATCACCATTACCAGAGAAGTCAGTCTGGTCATAAATCCCAAAAAGACTGATACCGACCCCCTTCCGAAAGCCCGCCAAATGGATGGTCAGCCATTGGTCCAGGACTCAAATTCCTGGTCACTCCTAATCACGAACCTTATGCTATAAAACCTGGCACCTCAGAACAAAGGAGAGAGAAAGGCGGAGAAAAAGAGAAGAACAAGGAGAAACAAGCAGCGTTCTTAAAGCCCGTCGGTGAAGACCCAAAGAACTGCAACTCAGCCCAAGCTTCACCAGAAGAAAGAACCGGAGGAACTCCACTCCAACAACCGCTGCAGACACCGCGCCTCCCTGAGAGCCATCACCCATCAGCTCATCAGCCACTGCAACCAACTGCAAAGACCTCCTTCTTTCCTGCATCCAAGTAAACCAACTTCCTTTCCTTTCTAACAACCTGAACTGTCCTATTCACCTGCTATATTCCTTTAGGTTTATAATCCTTACAAACTGCTTGCTTTGCAGAACAGTTTTTCCCTTTTCAGGTTAATCATTTTAAATCTGGTCATTGCATTTTCATGATTACATCGTTTGTGTCTATTCCGTTATTTCATGTTTATTGTTTGTTAGGTGTAATGTCTGTCTTATGTTAGTTGTAGGAATAAATGCATGTCTTTTTACACAACTTCAGCCTCCGTCATTGAGTGCTCACAATAGTCCCTGCCTCTGTGCGATCTGGCTACTACGCTATGAAACCTCTAAACTCGCCTGAAATATCGCGAGACTCTCTCTCATCGGCCGTGAGGGGAGCTTCGCTACCGATCGTTTACATTACCTGGTGACGCAGCTCGCTGGACGAGCCTACTAACCCAGGTTATTAAGCGATACTGGTTATTAATGAATCCCATTTAAGTCTCACATTAACAGATATCGGGGATTCGCAATTGAGTTTGGAGGAGCCGACCATTCGGCATAACAATTGGTTAATAATCAGCATTAAATAATAATTAATTAAAAGTTAATTTCAAAACATATTGGTGGAGATATTAAAATTTACCTGAGCTAATAATTCCTACAGCATATTAGCATAGCGTGTTAGTGTATTAGCATATTAGCATATTAGCATATTAGCATATCAGCATATTAGCATAGCATATTAGCATATTAGCATATTAGCATATTAGCATATTAGCATATTAGCATAGCATATTAGCATATTACCATATTAGCATATTAGCATAGTATATTAGCATATTAGCATATTAGCATATTAGCATAGCATATTAGCATATTAGCATATTAGCATATTAACATATTAGCATATTAGCATATTAGCATATTAGCATAGCATATTAGCATATTAGCATATTAGCATATTAGCATATTAGCATATTAGCATAGCATATTAGCATATTAGCATATTGGCATATTAGCATAGCATATTAGCATATTAGCATATTAGCATATTAGCATATTAGCATATTAGCATATTAGCATTGCGTGTTAGTGTATTAGCATATTAGCATATTAGCATAGCATATTAGCATATTAGCATATTAGCATATTAGCATATTAGCATATTAACATATTAGCATATTAGCATAGCATATTAGCATATTAGCATAGCATATTAACATATTAGCATATTAGCATAGCGTGTTAGTGTATTAGCATATTAGCATATTAACATATTAGCATATTAGCATAGCATATTAGCATATTAGCATATTAGCATATTAGCATATTAGCATATTAGCATAGCATATTAGCATATTAGCATATTAGCATATTAGCATAGTATATTAGCATATTAGCATATTAGCATATTAGCATATTAGCATAGCATATTAGCATATTAGCATATTAGCATATTATCATATTAGCATATTAGCATAGCATATTAGCATATTATCATATTAGCATATTAGCATATTAGCATAGCATATTAGCATATTAGCATATTAGCATAGCATATTAGCATATTAGCATATTAGCATAGCATATTAGCATATTAGCATATTAACATATTAGTATAGCATATTAGCATATTAGCATATTAGCATATTAGCATATTAGCAAAGCATATTAGCAAAGCATATTAGCATATTAGCATATTAGCATATTAGCATAGCATATTAGCATATTAGCATATTAGCATATTAGCATAGCATATTAGCATATTAGCATATTAGCATATTAGCATAACATATTAGCATACCATATTAGCATATTAGCATATTAGCATATTAGCATAGCATATTAGCATATTAGCATATTAGCATATTAGCATATTAGCATATTAGCATATTAGCATAGCATATTAGCATATTAGCATATTAGCATATTAACATATTAGCATAGCATATTAGCATATTAGCATATTAGCATATTAACATATTAGCATATTAGCATATTAGCATAGCATATTAGCATAGCATATCAACATATTAGTATATTAGCATAGCATATTAGCATATTAGCATATTAGCATATTAGCATATTAGCATATTAGCATAGCGTGTTAGCGTGTTAGCGTATTAGCGTATTAGCATATTAGCATAGCGTGTTAGCGTATTAGCATATTAGCATATTAGCATAGCATATTAGCATATTAGCATATTAGCATATTAGCATATTAGCATATTAGCATATTAGCATAGCATATTAGCATATTAGCATATTAGCATATTAGCATATTAGCATAGCATATTAGCATATTAGCATATTAGCATATTAGCATATTAGCATATTAGCATATTAGCATAGCATATTAGCATATTAGCATATTAGCATATTAGCATATTAGCATATTAGCATAGCGTGTTAGTGTATTAGCATATTAGCATATTAGCATAGCATATTAGCATATTAGCATATTAGCATAGCATATTAGCATAGCGTGTTAGCATATTAGCATATTAGCATATTAGCATATTAGCATATTAGCATAGCATATTAGCATATTAGCATATTAGCATATTAACATATTAGTATAGCATATTAGCATATTAGCATATTAGCATATTAGCATATTAGCAAAGCATATTAGCAAAGCATATTAGCATATTAGCATATTAGCATATTAGCATAGCATATTAGCATATTAGCATATTAGCATATTAGCATAGCATATTAGCATATTAGCATATTAGCATATTAGCATAACATATTAGCATACCATATTAGCATATTAGCATATTAGCATATTAGCATAGCATATTAGCATATTAGCATATTAGCATATTAGCATATTAGCATATTAGCATATTAGCATAGCATATTAGCATATTAGCATATTAGCATATTAACATATTAGCATAGCATATTAGCATATTAGCATATTAGCATATTAACATATTAGCATATTAGCATATTAACATATTAGCATATTAGCATAGCATATCAACATATTAGTATATTAGCATAGCATATTAGCATATTAGCATATTAGCATATTAGCATATTAGCATATTAGCATAGCGTGTTAGCGTGTTAGCGTATTAGCGTATTAGCATATTAGCATAGCGTGTTAGCGTATTAGCATATTAGCATATTAGCATAGCATATTAGCATATTAGCATATTAGCATATTAGCATATTAGCATATTAGCATATTAGCATAGCATATTAGCATATTAGCATATTAGCATATTAGCATATTAGCATAGCATATTAGCATATTAGCATATTAGCATATTAGCATATTAGCATATTAGCATATTAGCATAGCATATTAGCATATTAGCATATTAGCATATTAGCATATTAGCATATTAGCATAGCGTGTTAGTGTATTAGCATATTAGCATATTAGCATAGCATATTAGCATATTAGCATATTAGCATAGCATATTAGCATAGCGTGTTAGCATATTAGCATATTAGCATATTAGCATATTAGCATATTAGCATAGCATATTAGCATATTAGCATATTAGCATATTAGCATATTAGCATATTAGCATAGCGTGTTAGCGTATTAGCGTATTAGCATATTAGCATAGCGTGTTAGCGTATTAGCATATTAGCATATTAGCATAGCATATTAGCATATTAGCATATTAGCATATTAGCATATTAGCATAGCATATTAGCATATTAGCATATTAGCATATTAGCATATTAGCATATTAGCATAGCGTGTTAGCGTATTAGCATATTAGCATAGCATATTAGCATATTAGCATAGCATATTAGCATATTAGCATATTAGCATATTAGCATATTAGCATATTAGCATAGCATATTAGCATATTAGCATATTAGCATATTAGCATATTAGCATAGCATATTAGCATATTAGCATATTAGCATATTAGCATATTAGCATATTAGCATATTAGCATAGCGTGTTAGTGTATTAGCATATTAGCATATTAGCATATTATCATATTAGCATAGCGTGTTAGCATATTAACGTATTAGCATATTAGCATATTAGCATATTAGCATGTTAGCATATTAGCATATTAGCATAGCATAATAGCATATTAGCATAGCATATTAGCATATTAGCATATTAGCATATTAGCATATTAACATATTAGCATAGCATATTAGCATATTAGCATATTAGCATAGCATATTAGCATATTAGCAGATTAGCATATTAGCATATTAGCATAGCATATTAGCATATTAGCATATTAGCATATTAGTATATTAGCATATTAGCATATTAGCATAACGTGTTAGCGTATTAGCGTATTAGCATATTAGCATAGCGTGTTAGCGTATTAGCATATTAGTATATTAGCATAGCATATTAGCATATTAGCATAGCATATTAGCATATTAGCATATTAGCATATTAGCATATTAGCATAGCATATTAGCATATTAGCATATTAGCATATTAGCATATTAGCATATTAACATATTAGCATAGCATATTAGCATATTAGCATATTAGCATATTAACATATTAGCATATTAGCATATTAGCATAGCATATTAGCATAGCATATCAACATATTAGTATATTAGCATAGCATATTAGCATATTAGCATATTAGCATATTAGCATATTAGCATAGCGTGTTAGCGTATTAGCGTATTAGCATATTAGCATAGCGTGTTAGCGTATTAGCATATTAGCATATTAGCATATTAGCATAGCATATTAGCATATTAGCATATTAGCATATTAGCATATTAGCATATTAGTATAGCATATTAGCATATTAGCATATTAGCATATTAGCATATTAGCATATTAGCATAGCATATTAGCATATTAGCATATTAGCATATTAGCATAGCATATTAGCATATTAGCATATTAGCATATTAGCATATTAGCATAGCGTGTTAGTGTATTAGCATATTAGCATATTAGCATAGCATATTAGCATATTAGCATATTAGCATAGCATATTAGCATAGCGTGTTAGCATATTAGCATATTAGCATATTAGCATATTAGCATATTAGCATATTAGCATAGCATATTAGCATATTAGCATATTAGCATATTAGCATATTAGCATATTAGCATAGCATATTAGCATATTAGCATATTAGCATATTAGCATATTAGCATATTAGCATAGCGTGTTAGCGTATTAGCGTATTAGCATATTAGCATAGCGTGTTAGCGTATTAGCATATTAGCATATTAGCATAGCATATTAGTATATTAGCATATTAGCATATTAGCATATTAGCATATTAGCATAGCATATTAGCATATTAGCATATTAGCATATTAGCATATTAGCATATTAGCATAGCGTGTTAGCGTATTAGCATATTAGCATAGCATATTAGCATATTAGCATAGCATATTAGCATATTAGCATATTAGCATATTAGCATATTAGCATAGCATATTAGCATATTAGCATATTAGCATATTAGCATAGCATATTAGCATATTAGCATATTAGCATATTAGCATATTAGCATATTAGCATAGCGTGTTAGTGTATTAGCATATTAGCATATTAGCATAGCATATTAGCATATTAGCATATTAGCATATTAGCATAGCATATTAGCATATTAGCATAGCGTGTTAGCATATTAGCATATTAGCATATTAGCATATTAGCATATTAGCATAGCATATTAGCATATTAGCATATTAGCATATTAGCATATTAGCATATTAGCATAGTATATTAGCATATTAGCATAGCATATTAGCATATTAGCATATTAGCATATTAGCATATTAGCGTATTAGCATATTAGCATATTAGCATATTAGCATATTAGCATATTAGCATAGCATATTAGCATATTAGTATATTAGCATATTAGCATATTAGCATATTAGCATAGCATATTAGCATATTAGCATATTAGCATATTAGCATATTAGCATAGCATATTAGCATATTAGCATATTAGCATATTAGCATAGCATATTAGCATATTAGCATATTAGCATTTTAGCATAGCATATTAGCATATTAGCATATTAGCATATTAGCATATTAACATATTAGCATTGTAGGATCACACATGCACATATCACAAAGCTTAAATTCCAGGTGGCCTGAGACAAGGCCTACCCTGGTACGAGAAGGCACACATCGACCTAGGCCCCAAAGGGGGGGTTTGTGACCCCACACACATAGATAACCAGGGAGGCCAGCACTCCAACTTTTATTGCCCAAAGCTTTAACGACCTACAGATAGCAGAGTGGATCCCCAGGGACAGGGGCCCCTCGACTTGGCACACAACCCCCTCCCCAGACATCCTGCCTTACATACCACTCACCGAACGGACGAACACCCCAAAGAAAGTTTCTTTTAAGTTTGGCTTTTGTATATCTGTATATTTATTTACTCTTGACTACTAGTCTTAATATACAGATATGTACAGGTTATGTTCGAATGTGTCTTAACTTTTGGAGATTCTTTTTCTTTGTTTGACAAACCTTCTCCCCCCCCTTTTCTTTGCCACATTCCTCGGCAACCCTTATCTGATCTTTGTATTCTACCATGCCTATCTAAGGGTAAGATGTGCTTATGACATGAGAATATGTCATATAATGTCTGTATAAAGGGTAATATCTGTTGAGGTACAACCTAAACCACCTGTACTATATACTGGTGTGAGTAATAGAACATAACATAATAGCATAATATAAGTAATCATTAATTAATCATCACAGATGGTATTTGGTGTGAACCGCTGGGCTGGTACAGCATGTTTGGTATCAAACCGAAGGAAAATCACTCCAGTTTCCAAATCTGGTCAATGGTTACCACAAAAGTGGATATATCAAAAGTTACACCAGCCTAATGAAAATCACCATTACCAGAGAAGTCAGTCTGGTCATAAATCCCAAAAAGACTGATACCGACCCCCTTCCGAAAGCCCGCCAAATGGATGGTCAGCCATTGGTCCAGGACTCAAATTCCTGGTCACTCCTAATCACGAACCTTATGCTATAAAACCTGGCACCTCAGAACAAAGGAGAGAGAAAGGCGGAGAAAAAGAGAAGAACAAGGAGAAACAAGCAGCGTTCTTAAAGCCCGTCGGTGAAGACCCAAAGAACTGCAACTCAGCCCAAGCTTCACCAGAAGAAAGAACCGGAGGAACTCCACTCCAACAACCGCTGCAGACACCGCGCCTCCCTGAGAGCCATCACCCATCAGCTCATCAGCCACTGCAACCAACTGCAAAGACCTCCTTCTTTCCTGCATCCAAGTAAACCAACTTCCTTTCCTTTCTAACAACCTGAACTGTCCTATTCACCTGCTATATTCCTTTAGGTTTATAATCCTTACAAACTGCTTGCTTTGCAGAACAGTTTTTCCCTTTTCAGGTTAATCATTTTAAATCTGGTCATTGCATTTTCATGATTACATCGTTTGTGTCTATTCCGTTATTTCATGTTTATTGTTTGTTAGGTGTAATGTCTGTCTTATGTTAGTTGTAGGAATAAATGCATGTCTTTTTACACAACTTCAGCCTCCGTCATTGAGTGCTCACAATAGTCCCTGCCTCTGTGCGATCTGGCTACTACGCTATGAAACCTCTAAACTCGCCTGAAATATCGCGAGACTCTCTCTCATCGGCCGTGAGGGGAGCTTCGCTACCGATCGTTTACATTACCTGGTGACGCAGCTCGCTGGACGAGCCTACTAACCCAGGTTATTAAGCGATACTGGTTATTAATGAATCCCATTTAAGTCTCACATTAACAGATATCGGGGATTCGCAATTGAGTTTGGAGGAGCCGACCATTCGGCATAACAATTGGTTAATAATCAGCATTAAATAATAATTAATTAAAAGTTAATTTCAAAACATATTGGTGGAGATATTAAAATTTACCTGAGCTAATAATTCCTACAGCATATTAGCATAGCGTGTTAGTGTATTAGCATATTAGCATATTAGCATATTAGCATATCAGCATATTAGCATAGCATATTAGCATATTAGCATATTAGCATATTAGCATATTAGCATATTAGCATAGCATATTAGCATATTACCATATTAGCATATTAGCATAGTATATTAGCATATTAGCATATTAGCATATTAGCATAGCATATTAGCATATTAGCATATTAGCATATTAACATATTAGCATATTAGCATATTAGCATATTAGCATAGCATATTAGCATATTAGCATATTAGCATATTAGCATATTAGCATATTAGCATATTAGCATATTAGCATAGCATATTAGCATATTAGCATATTGGCATATTAGCATAGCATATTAGCATATTAGCATATTAGCATATTAGCATATTAGCATATTAGCATATTAGCATTGCGTGTTAGTGTATTAGCATATTAGCATATTAGCATAGCATATTAGCATATTAGCATATTAGCATATTAGCATATTAGCATATTAACATATTAGCATATTAGCATAGCATATTAGCATATTAGCATAGCATATTAACATATTAGCATATTAGCATAGCGTGTTAGTGTATTAGCATATTAGCATATTAACATATTAGCATATTAGCATAGCATATTAGCATATTAGCATATTAGCATATTAGCATATTAACATATTAGCATAGCATATTAGCATATTAGCATATTAGCATATTAGCATAGTATATTAGCATATTAGCATATTAGCATATTAGCATATTAGCATAGCATATTAGCATATTAGCATATTAGCATATTATCATATTAGCATATTAGCATAGCATATTAGCATATTATCATATTAGCATATTAGCATATTAGCATAGCATATTAGCATATTAGCATATTAGCATAGCATATTAGCATATTAGCATATTAGCATAGCATATTAGCATATTAGCATATTAACATATTAGTATAGCATATTAGCATATTAGCATATTAGCATATTAGCAAAGCATATTAGCAAAGCATATTAGCATATTAGCATATTAGCATATTAGCATATTAGCATAGCATATTAGCATATTAGCATATTAGCATATTAGCATAGCATATTAGCATATTAGCATATTAGCATATTAGCATAACATATTAGCATACCATATTAGCATATTAGCATATTAGCATATTAGCATAGCATATTAGCATATTAGCATATTAGCATATTAGCATATTAGCATATTAGCATATTAGCATAGCATATTAGCATATTAGCATATTAGCATATTAACATATTAGCATAGCATATTAGCATATTAGCATATTAGCATATTAACATATTAGCATATTAGCATATTAGCATAGCATATTAGCATAGCATATCAACATATTAGTATATTAGCATAGCATATTAGCATATTAGCATATTAGCATATTAGCATATTAGCATATTAGCATAGCGTGTTAGCGTGTTAGCGTATTAGCGTATTAGCATATTAGCATAGCGTGTTAGCGTATTAGCATATTAGCATATTAGCATAGCATATTAGCATATTAGCATATTAGCATATTAGCATATTAGCATATTAGCATATTAGCATATTAGCATAGCATATTAGCATATTAGCATATTAGCATATTAGCATATTAGCATAGCATATTAGCATATTAGCATATTAGCATATTAGCATATTAGCATATTAGCATAGCATATTAGCATATTAGCATATTAGCATATTAGCATATTAGCATATTAGCATATTAGCATATTAGCATAGCGTGTTAGTGTATTAGCATATTAGCATATTAGCATAGCATATTAGCATATTAGCATATTAGCATAGCATATTAGCATAGCGTGTTAGCATATTAGCATATTAGCATATTAGCATATTAGCATAGCATATTAGCATATTAGCATATTAGCATATTAGCATATTAGCATATTAGCATATTAGCATAGCGTGTTAGCGTATTAGCGTATTAGCATATTAGCATAGCGTGTTAGCGTATTAGCATATTAGCATATTAGCATAGCATATTAGCATATTAGCATATTAGCATATTAGCATATTAGCATATTAGCATAGCATATTAGCATATTAGCATATTAGCATATTAGCATATTAGCATATTAGCATAGCGTGTTAGCGTATTAGCATATTAGCATAGCATATTAGCATATTAGCATAGCATATTAGCATATTAGCATATTAGCATATTAGCATATTAGCATATTAGCATAGCATATTAGCATATTAGCATATTAGCATATTAGCATATTAGCATAGCATATTAGCATATTAGCATATTAGCATATTAGCATATTAGCATATTAGCATATTAGCATAGCGTGTTAGTGTATTAGCATATTAGCATATTAGCATATTATCATATTAGCATAGCGTGTTAGCATATTAACGTATTAGCATATTAGCATATTAGCATATTAGCATGTTAGCATATTAGCATATTAGCATAGCATAATAGCATATTAGCATAGCATATTAGCATATTAGCATATTAGCATATTAGCATATTAACATATTAGCATAGCATATTAGCATATTAGCATATTAGCATAGCATATTAGCATATTAGCAGATTAGCATATTAGCATATTAGCATAGCATATTAGCATATTAGCATATTAGCATAGCATATTAGCATATTAGCAGATTAGCATATTAGCATATTAGCATAGCATATTAGCATATTAGCATATTAGCATATTAGCATATTAGCATAGCATATTAGCATATTAGCATATTAGCATATTAGCATAGTATATTAGCATATTAGCATATTAGCATATTAGCATATTAGCATAGCATATTAGCATATTAGCATATTAGCATATTAGCATATTAGCATATTAGCATAGCATATTAGCATATTATCATATTAGCATATTAGCATATTAGCATATTAGCATAGCATATTAGCATATTAGCATATTAGCATAGCATATTAGCATATTAGCATATTAGCATAGCATATTAGCATATTAGCATATTAACATATTAGTGTAGCATATTAGCATATTAGCATATTAGCATATTAGCATATTAGCAAAGCATATTAGCATATTAGCATATTAGCATATTAGCATAGCATATTAGCATATTAGCATATTAGCATATTAGCATAGCATATTAGCATATTAGCATATTAGCATATTAGCATATTAGCATAACATATTAGCATACCATATTAGCATATTAGCATATTAGCATATTAGCATAGCATATTAGCATATTAGCATATTAGCATAGTATATTAGCATATTAGCATATTAACATATTAGCATATTAGCATATTAGCGTATTAGCATATTAGCATATTAATATATTAGCATATTAGCATAGCATATTAGCATATTAGCATATTAGCATATTAGCATAGCATATTAGCATATTAGCATATTAGCATATTAGCATATTAGCATATTAGCATATCAGCATATTAGCATAGCATATTAGCATATTAGCATATTAGCATATTAGCATAGCGTGTTAGCGTATTAGCATATTAGCATAGCATATTAGTATATTAGCATATTAGCATAGCATATTAGCATATTAGCATATTAGCATATTAGCATATTAGCATATTAGCATATTAGCATAGCATATTAGCATATTAGCATATTAGCATATTAGCATATTAGCATAGCATATTAGCATATTAGCATATTAGCATATTAGCATAGCATATTAGCATATTAGCATATTAGCATATTAGCATATTAGCATAGCATGTTAGCGTATTAGCATATTAGCATATTAGCATAGCAGCATAGCATATTAACATATTAGCATATTAGCATATTAGCATATTAGCATATTAGCATATTAGCATATTATCATATTAGCATAGCGTGTTAGCATATTAACGTATTAGCATATTAGCATATTAGCATATTAGCATGTTAGCATATTAGCATATTAGCATAGCATAATAGCATATTAGCATAGCATATTAGCATATTAGCATATTAGCATATTAGCATATTAGCATATTAGCATATTAACATATTAGCATAGCATATTAGCATATTAGCAGATTAGCATATTAGCATATTAGCAGATTAGCATATTAGCATATTAGCATAGCATATTAGCATATTAGCATATTAGCATATTAGCATATTAGCATAGCATATTAGCATATTAGCATATTAGCATATTAGCATAGCATGTTAGCGTATTAGCGTATTAGCATATTAGCATAGCGGGTTAGCGTATTAGCATATTAGCATATTAGCATAGCATATTAGCATATTAGCATATTAGCATATTAACATAGCATATTAGCATATTAGCATATTAGCATATTAGCATATTAGCATAGCATATTAGCATATTAGCATATTAGCATATTAGCATAGCATATTAGCATATTAGCATATTAGCATATTAGCATATTAGCATAGCATATTAGCATAGCATATTAGCATATTAGCATATTAGCATATTAGCATAGCGTGTTAGCGTATTAGCATATTAGCATATTAGCATAACATATTAGCGTATTAGCGTATTAGCATATTAGCATATTAGCATATTAGCATATTAGCATATTAGCATAGCATATTAGCATATTAGCATATTAGCATATTAGCATAGTATATTAGCATATTAGCATATTAGCATATTAGCATAGCATATTAGCATATTAGCATATTAGCATATTAGCATATTAGCATATTAGTATATTAGCATATTAGCATAGCATATTAGCATATTAGCATATTAGCATAGCATATTAGTATATTAGCATATTAGCATATTAGCATATTAGCATAGCATATTAGCATATTAGCACATTAGCACATTAGCACATTAGCACATTAGCATATTAGCATATTAGCATATTAGCATATTAGCATAGCATATTAGCATATTAGCATATTAGCATATTAGCATATTAGCATATTAGCATATAAGCATAGCATATTAGCATATTAGCATATTAGCATAGCATATTAGCATAATAGCATAGCATATTAGCATATTAGCATATTAGCATATTAGCATATTAGAATAGCATATTAGCATATTAATATATTAGCATATTAGCATATTAGCATAGCATATTAGCATATTAGCATATTAGCATATTAGCATATTAGCATAGCATATTAGCATATTAGCATATTAGCATATTAGCATATTAGCATAGCATATTAGCATATTAACATATTAGCATATTAGCATAGTATATTAGTATATTAGCATATTAGCATATTAGCATATTAGCATATTAGCATAACATATTAGCGTATTAGCGTATATTAGCATATTAGCATATTAGCATATTAGCATATTAGCATAGCATATTAGCATATTAGCATATTAGCATATTAGCATAGTATATTAGCATATTAGCATATTAGCATATTAGCATATTAGCATATTAGCATAGCATATTAGCATATTAGCATATTAGCATATTAGCATATTAGTATATTAGCATATTAGCATAGCATATTAGCATATTAGCATATTAGCATAGCATATTAGTATATTTAGCATATTAGCATATTAGCATATTAGCATAGCATATTAGCATATTAGCACATTAGCACATTAGCACATTAGCACATTAGCATATTAGCATATTAGCATATTAGCATATTAGCATAGCATATTAGCATATTAGCATATTAGCATATTAGCATATTAGCATATTAGCATATTAGCATAGCATATTAGTATATTAGCATATTAACATATTAGCATATTAGCATAGCATATTAGCATATTAGCACATTAGCACATTAGCACATTACACATTAGCATATTAAGCATATTAGCATAGCATATTAGCATATTAGCATATTAGCATATTAGCATAGCGTGTTAGTGTATTAGCATATTAGCATATTAGCATAGCATATTAGCATATTAGCATATTAGCATATTAGCATATTAACATATTAGCATATTAGCATAGCATATTAGCATAGCATATTAGCATATTAGCATATTAGCATATTAGCATATTAGCATATTAGCATAACATATTAGCATATTAGCATATTAGCATAACATATTAGCATATTAGCATAGCATATTAGCATATTAGCATATTAGCATATTAGCATATTAGCATATTAGCATAGCGTGTTAGCGTATTAGCGTATTAGTATATTAGCATAGCGTGTTAGCGTATTAGCATATTAGCATATTAGCATAGAATATTAGCATATTAACATATTAGCATATTAGTATATTAGCATAGCATATTAGCATATTAGCATATTAGTATATTAGCATATTAGCATAGCATATTAGCATATTAGCATATTAGCATATTAGCATAGCATATTAGCATATTAGCGTATTAGCATATTAGCATATTAGCATATTAGCATAGCGTGTTAGCGTATTAGCATATTAGCATATTAGCATAGCATATTAGCGTATTAGCATATTAGCATATTAGCATATTAGCATAGCGTGTTAGCGTATTAGCATATTAGCATATTAGCATAGCATATTAGCGTATTAGCATAGCATATTAGCATATTAGCATATTAGCATATTAGCATAGTATATTAGCATATTAGCATATTAGCATATTAGCATATTAGCATATTAGCATAGCATATTAGCATATTAGCATATTAGCATATTAGCATAGCATATTAGCATATTAGCATATTAGCATATTAGCATAGCATATTAGCATATTAGCATATTAGCATATTAGCATATTAGCATATCATATTAGCATATTAGCATATTAGCATATTAGCATAGCATATTAGCATAGCATATTAGCATATTAGCATATTAGTATATTAGCATATATTAGCATATTAGCATATTAGCATATTAGCATAGCATATTAGCATATTAGCATATTAGCATATTAGCATATTAACATATTAGCATATTAGCATATTAGCATTGCATATTAGTATATTAGCATATTAGCATATTAGCATATTAACATATTAGCATAGCATATTAGCATATTAACATATTAACATATTAACATATTACCATATTAGCATAGCATATTAGCATATTAACATATTAACATATTAGCATATTAGCATATTAGCATATTAGCATATTAACATAGCATATTAGCATATTAGCATATTAGCATATTAGCATATTAGCATAGCATATTAGCATATTAGCACATTAGCATATTAGCATATTAGCATATTAGCATATTAGTATATTAGCATAGCATATTAGCATATTAGCATATTAGCATATTAGCATATTAGCATATTAGCATAGCATATTAGCATATTAGCATATTAGCATATTAGCATATTAGCATAGCATATTAGCATATTAGCATATTAGCATATTAGCATATTAGCATATTAGCATAGCATATTAGCATATTAGCACATTAGCATAGCATATTAGCATATTAGCATATTAGCATAGCATAGCATATTAACATATTAGCATATTAGCATATTAGCATATTAGCATATTAGCATAGCATATTAGCATATTAGCATATTAGCATATTAGCATAGCATATTAGCATATTAGCATATTAGCATATTAGCATATTAGCATAGCATATTAGCATATTAGCATATTAGCATATTAGCATATTAGCATATTAGCATATTAGCATAGCATATTAGCATATTAGCATATTAGCATATTAGCATATTAGCATAGCGTGTTAGTGTATTAGCATATTAGCATATTAGCATAGCATATTAGCATATTAGCATATTAGCATATTAGCATATTAGCATATTAGCATATTAGTATAGCATATTAGCATATTAGCATATTAGCATATTAGCATAGCATATTAGCATATTAGCATATTAGCATATTAGCATATTAGCATAGCATATTAGCATATTAGCATATTAGCATATTAGCATATTAGCATAGCATATTAGCATATTAGCATATTAGCATATTAGCATATTAGCGTATTAGCGTATTAGCATATTAGCATATTAGCATATTAGCATATTAGCATATTAGCATAGCATATTAGCATATTTGCATATTAGCATATTAGCATATTAGCATATTAGCATATTAGCGTATTAGCGTATTAGCATATTAGCATATTAGCATATTACCATATTAGCATAATTAGCATAGCATATTAGCATATTAGCATATTAGCATATTAGCATATTAGCATATTAGCATAGCATATTAGCATATTACCATATTAGCATATTAGCGTATTAGCATAGCATATTAGCATATTAGCATATTAGCATATTAGCATATTAGCATATTAGCATATTAGCATAGCATATTAGCATAGCGTGTTAGCGTATTAGTATATTAGCATATTAGCATATTAGCATATTAACATATTAGCATATTAGCATAGCATATTAGCATATTAGCATATTAGCAGATTTGTATATTAGCATATTAGCATAGCATATTAGCATATTAGCATATTAGCATATTAGCATATTAGCATATTAGCATATTAGCATAACGTGTTAGCGTATTAGCGTATTAGCATATTAGCATAGCGTGTTAGCGTATTAGCATATTAGTATATTAGCATAGCATATTAGCATATTAGCATAGCATATTAGCATATTAGCATATTAGCATATTAGCATATTAGCATAGCATATTAGCATATTAGCATATTAGCATATTAGCATATTAGCATATTAACATATTAGCATAGCATATTAGCATATTAGCATATTAGCATATTAACATATTAGCATATTAGCATATTAGCATAGCATATTAGCATAGCATATCAACATATTAGTATATTAGCATAGCATATTAGCATATTAGCATATTAGCATATTAGCATATTAGCATATTAGCATATTAGCATAGCGTGTTAGCGTATTAGCGTATTAGCATATTAGCATAGCGTGTTAGCGTATTAGCATATTAGCATATTAGCATATTAGCATAGCATATTAGCATATTAGCATATTAGCATATTAGCATATTAGCATATTAGCATAGCATATTAGCATATTAGCATATTAGCATATTAGCATATTAGCATATTAGCATATTAGCATATTAGCATATTAGCATAGCATATTAGCATATTAGCATATTAGCATATTAGCATATTAGCATATTAGCATATTAGCATAGCGTGTTAGTGTATTAGCATATTAGCATATTAGCATAGCATATTAGCATATTAGCATATTAGCATAGCATATTAGCATAGCGTGTTAGCATATTAGCATATTAGCATATTAGCATATTAGCATATTAGCATAGCATATTAGCATATTAGCATATTAGCATATTAGCATATTAGCATATTAGCATAGCGTGTTAGCGTATTAGCGTATTAGCATATTAGCATAGCGTGTTAGCGTATTAGCATATTAGCATATTAGCATAGCATATTAGTATATTAGCATATTAGCATATTAGCATATTAGCATAGCATATTAGCATATTAGCATATTAGCATATTAGCATATTAGCATATTAGCATAGCGTGTTAGCGTATTAGCATATTAGCATAGCATATTAGCATATTAGCATAGCATATTAGCATATTAGCATATTAGCATATTAGCATATTAGCATAGCATATTAGCATATTAGCATATTAGCATATTAGCATAGCATATTAGCATATTAGCATATTAGCATATTAGCATATTAGCGTATTAGCATATTAGCATATTAGCATATTAGCATATTAGCATATTAGCATATTAGCATAGCATATTAGCATATTAGTATATTAGCATATTAGCATATTAGCATATTAGCATAGCATATTAGCATATTAGCATATTAGCATATTAGCATATTAGCATATTAGCATATTAGCATAGCGTGTTAGCGTATTAGCATATTAGCATAGCATATTAGCATATTAGCATAGCGTGTTAGCGTATTAGCATATTAGCATATTAGCATAGCATATTAGCATATTAGCATATTAGCATATTAGCATATTAGCATATTAGCATAGCATATTAGCATATTAGCATATTAGCATATTAGCATATTAGCATATTAGCATATTAGCATATTAGCATAGCGTGTTAGTGTATTAGCATATTAGCATATTAGCATAGCATATTAGCATATTAGCATATTAGCATATTAGCATAGCATATTAGCATATTAGCATATTAGCATATTAGCATATTAGCATATTAGCATAGCATATTAGCATATTAGCATAGCATATTAGCATATTAGCATATTAGCATATTAGCATATTAGCATATTAGTATAGCATGTTAGCGTATTAGCATATTAGCATATTAGCATATTAGCATATTAGCATATTAGCATAGCATATTAGCATATTAGCATATTAGCATATTAGCATAGCATATTAGCATATTAGCATATTAGCATATTAGCATATTAGCATAGCATATTAGCATATTAGCATATTAGCATAGCGTGTTAGCGTATTAGCATATTAGCATATTAGCATATTAGCATAGCATATTAGCATATTAGCATATTAGCATATTAGCATATTAGCATATTAGCATATTAGCATAGCATATTAGCATATTAGCATATTAGCATATTAGCATATAGCATAGCATATTAGCATATTAGCATATTAGCATAGCGTGTTAGCGTATTAGCATATTAGCATAGCATATTAGCATATTAGCATATTAGCATATTAGCATATTAGCATATTAGCATATTAGCATAACATATTAGCATATTAGCATAGCGTGTTAGCGTATTAGCATATTAGCATATTAGCATAGCATATTAGCATATTAGCATAGCATATTAGCATATTAGCATATTAGCATATTAGCATATTAGCATATTAACATATTAGCATATTAGCATATTAACATATTAGCATAGCGTGTTAGCATATTAGTGTATTAGCATATTAGCATATTAGCATATTAGCATATTAGCATATTAGCATATTAGCATATTAGCATAGCATATTAGCATATTAGCATATTAGCATATTAGCATATTAGCATATTAGCATATTAGCATAGCATATTAGCATATTAGCATATTAGCATATTAGCATAGCGTGTTAGTGTATTAGCATATTAGCATATTAGCATAGCATATTAGCATATTAGCATATTAGCATATTAGCATATTAGCATAGCATATTAGCATATTAGCATATTAGCATATTAGCATAGCATATTAGCATATTAGCATATTAGAAGATTTGTATATTAGCATATTAGCATAGCATATTAGCATATTAGCATATTAACATATTAGCATATTAGCATATTAGCATATTAGCATAACGTGTTAGCGTATTAGCGTATTAGCATATTAGCATAGCGTGTTAGCGTATTAGCATATTAGTATATTAGCATATTAGCATATTAGCATATTAGCATATTAGCATAGCATATTAGCATATTAGCATAGCATATTAGCATATTAGCATATTAGCATATTAGCATATTAGCATAGCGTGTTAGCATATTAGCGTATTAGCATATTAGCATATTAGCATATTAGCATAGCATATTAGCATATTAGCATATTAGCATATTAGCATATTAGCATAGCATATTAGCGTATTAGCATATTAGTATATTAGCATATTAGCATATTAGCATATTAGCATATTAGCATATTAGCATAGCATATTAGCATATTAGCATATTAGCATATTAGCATAGCATATTAGCATATTAGCATATTAGCATATTAGCATATTAGCATAGCATATTAGCATATTAGCATATTAGCATATTAGCATATTAGCATATTAGCATAGCATATTAGCATATTAGCATATTAGCATATTAGCATATTAGCATATTAGAATATTAGCATAGCATATTAGCATATTAGCATATTAGCATATTAGCATAGCATATTAGCATATTAGCATAATAGCATATTAGCATATTAGCATAGCATGTTAGCGTATTAGCATATTAGCATATTAGCATATTAGCATATTAGCATATTAGCATAGCATATTAGCATAGCATATTAGCATATTAGCATATTAGCATATTAGCATATTAGCTTATTAGCATATTAGCATATTAGCATAGCATATTAGCATATTAGCATATTAGCATATTAGCATATTAGCATATTAGCATAGCGTGTTAACGTATTAGCATATTAGCATATTAGCATAGCATATTAGCATATTAGCATATTAGCATATTAGCATATTAGCATAGCATATTAGCATATTAGCATATTAGCATATTAGCATATTAGCGTATTAGCATATTAGCATATTAGCATATTAGCATATTAGCATAGTATGTTAGCGTATTAGCATATTAGCATATTAGCATATTAGCATATTAGCATAGCATAGCATATTAGCATATTATCATATTAGCATATTAGCATATTAGCATATTAGCATATTAGCATATTAGCATAGCATATTAGCATATTAGCATACTAGCATATTAGCATATTAGCATATTAGCATATTAGCATATTAGCATATTAGCATAGCATATTAGCATATTAGCATATTAGCATATTAGCATATTAGCATAGCGTGTTAGTGTATTAGCATATTAGCATATTAGCATAGCATATTAGCATATTAGCATATTAGCATATTAGCATATTAGCATATTAGCATATTAGTATAGCATATTAGCATATTAGCATATTAGCATATTAGCATATTAGCATATTAGCATAGCATACTAGCATATTAGCATATTAGCATATTAGGATATTAGCATAGCATATTAGCATATTAGCATATTAGCATATTAGCGTATTAGCGTATTAGCATATTAGCATATTAGCATATTAGCATATTAGCATATTAGCATATTAGCATAGCATATTAGCATATTAGCATATTAGCATATTAGCATATTAGCATATTAGCATATTAGCATATTAGCATAGCATATTAGCATATTAGCATATTAGCATATTAGCATAGTATATTAGCATATTAGCAAATTAGCATATTAGCATAGCGTGTTAGCATATTAGCATATTAGCATAGCATATTAGCATATTAGCATATTAGCATATTAGCATATTAGCATATTAGCATATTAGCATATTAGCATAGCATATTAGCATATTAGCATATTAGCATATTAGCATATTAGCATATTAGCATATTAGCATAGCGTGTTAGTGTATTAGCATATTAGCATATTAGCATAGCATATTAGCATATTAGCATATTAGCATATTAGCATAGCATATTAGCATATTAGCATAGCGTGTTAGCATATTAGCATATTAGCATATTAGCATATTAGCATATTAGCATATTAGCATATTAGCATAGTATATTAGCAAATTAGCATAGCATATTAGCATATTAGCATATTAGCATATTAGCATATTAGCGTATTAGCATATTAGCATATTAGCATATTAGCATATTAGCATAGCATATTAGCATATTAGTATATTAGCATATTAGCATATTAGCATATTAGCATAGCATATTAGCATATTAGCATATTAGCATATTAGCATATTAGCATATTAGCATATTAGCATATTAGCATAGCGTGTTAGCGTATTAGCATATTAGCATAGCATATTAGCATATTAGCATAGCGTGTTAGCGTATTAGCATATTAGCATATTAGCATAGCATATTAGCATATTAGCATATTAGCATATTAGCATATTAGCATATTAGCATAGCATATTAGCATATTAGCATATT